>NW_027249815.1:0-72005 GCF_030848795.1 Temnothorax nylanderi
TTAACAAATGAATATCGGGCCGCTAAATCTTAATAATCAATATTTGCGCGGTGCAAAATATTAAAATGTATAACGAGAAGTGTAGGAAGTAACTTGTGGTCAGATCTTATGTAATACAGATTATAATAAATACTTCATTTAATACAGACAAATATTTTATTTAATACAGATTATATTGTCATGCTGACAATGTATAAAAGAAAATATCGAATAAAATTCAAGTAATAGTAATCCCATGTGTATACAATAGCGTTCAATGTAAATTCAATGTATAAAATAAATAACAGTAATACATTTATCTCTATTAAGATCTTCTTTACCCAAATAAGTTGACTATCCTTTCTTTTCCGCAATCAAACGCACATCCGTGTTCCTTTTCCACCCTAAACGTTCCTGAAAACAGAGTGAAAACAGAGTTGTTGAGGAAATTAAGTAATCGTGCTTACCACACATGTGGCCGCTAGGAGCTTGCAAACTACATGACTATTATATTGAAAAGCTGGTTAAGTTTTTGAATATAAACAGGAAAAGACAATAAGAGTCAGCAGTAATTAGTGCGCAATAAATATATTCTTAGTCGATACATAAAATTTGCGAACGTTTCGACCCTTTTTTGGTCATCATCAGCGCAATATTAAAAGTTAAACGCAAAATAGATCTGTCAAGTTTATATAGATGTCAGTCAATATAAATTAAACTATACGATAGTCGATAAAGTTAAATTTAAAAAAACAATACGGTGGTCAAGTCCGACGAATGTCTTCTCCGACGCGAACCAAGCATCTTCGAATTGATACTCCCAGGTTGGAAGGCCAGGAAGGATACAAGACTTTGGTCGGGCGATTTAAATTCTTTGCGTATTCAAAGATAATTATAAAAATACGATACATGGTTCTAATGAGTCACGCAGCCTGTCTCCACAATGTCTCGAGAGACAATAATTTGTATGAACCACGTATCGTATTTTCATTAGTTTCTCTTTGCTAAATAAATAAAACATTTGTCTTTGTTACTGACTCACCCAGTATACTTGTCCGGATGATAGGTCAGAAACTTATCGAACAGCTCGTGTTGCAGTGCCGCTTTCTCAATCGTAGTATACAGCAATACGTCCTTATGAGCGACATAATCTAATCCTGGAATAGCGTATAAGCCGCGACTGCTTTCATGATTGCTCAGAAAAATAACTGCCTCTGTTTGAGCATGCTAAAAGCAGCATATAAATATTACTTTGCGTGTTAATCACTGTAGCAAGATAAGTTTTCCGGACGATGCTTACTATGTAAGGACAATAATGTTGATCAATCAAAACTGTTAAAACGTGTGTGTCCTGCCTTTGTTACTTCTTTCTCGCCAACACTGTTATATATAATTGTTGTTATCCTTTCTGTAATTAAATGCACTGATTATCTGCATGATGATATATTTATCTGTATTATAATTATAAATAACTATGAATACTTATCCCTTGTATTTCCTCTGTAACTTTGGCGTTTCCAGTTTGCCGACTTCCGCTAATCTGCAAATATATTTATTCAAAATATATAAAATGTATTTATTGCAAACATATTATTTATATATTAATATGTATTTCTTACCTCTCCTTATATTTCTAGACGATGGAAGGTTATGGACCACGATTTCCACGTGGTAATCATGCTTGATAACCTTTCTTCCGCACTGAGTTAACACTGACAGCTCTCCGCGACGTTGCCGGTTCTCCAAGAACCAACAGTCATGATGCACGAATGGCTAGATGCGTTGCGCGTAGCAATTTTAGCTGGGAAGGCATTATTGACGCCTTCTGTACAAGATATACACGGCGGTTCTAGCAGAAAGGATAAGGAAAGAGGTAGAAACGAAGAACTTGATCCCAGGCAACCAAGCAGGATTTAGAAAAGGAATGGGGACGATGGATCAGATATTCGCTCTGAATTACCTGGTAAACAGACAGTTAGGAAAAGAGAAAGGGAAGATGACAGTTATGTTTGTGGATTTGAAGGCAGCTTTTGACTCAGTAGATAAAGAAGTCTTACTCAAGGCAATGAAAGAGAGAGGAATGAGACAAGGACTGATAGACAGGGTAGAGGAGGTGTTAAGAGAGACCAAAAGCAGCGTGAGAAGGGGAGAAGAAAGAGGGGATGCATTCTGGACGGCAAAGGGATTAAGACAAGGATGCCCGTTAAGTCCGATATTGTTTAATATACTAATTGCAGACATCGAGGAGTTTATGAAGAAAGGTGGAGGGGGGGTATAAGATTAAGAGGAGAGAGGATATACACACTAATGTATGCAGATGACATAGCAGTGCTAGCGGAAGAGGAACAAGACATGAGATCGATGATAAGCAGGTTAGAGGGGTATTTAGACATGAAGGGACTGACGCTGAGTATAGAGAAAACAAAGATAGTAAGATTTAGAAAGGGAGGAGGGAGGAAGAGGAAATTTGACTGGAGATGGAAAGGAAAGAAGTTGGAGGAGGTCAAAGAATTCAAATACCTAGGGTACACACTGAAAGAAAACGGAGGACAAGAGGCGCACATCAAAGAAAGAAGAAGGAAGGCTGCAAGAGTAATGAGAGAGGTGTGGGGGATAGGAAAGAGAATGTGGAAAAAAGATTGGAAAAGAAGAATCTGGCTATACGATACCCTGATATGGACGGTGATGGGATACGGGGCAGAAATATGGGGATGGAAGGAAAGGAGGGAGGTAGAAGGAATACACGAGAGATATCTCAGATGGATTTTTGGACTGAATTGGAGAACACCAGGATATATGGTTAGAGACGAGATAGAAAGGGAGAAAATGAGAGCCAGAGCAAGCAAGAGAGCATGGAGATTTGAAAGGAAACTGAAAGAGGGCAAAGGCGGAGAAATAGCGAGGAAGTGTTTGGAAGAGATGAAAGAGAGATGGAGGAAGGGAAGGATAATAGGTAAGTGGGAACTGGAGAGAAAGAATTATCTGGAAGAGATCGGCGTGGAGACTGGAAAGGAGGAGGAACTGACGGAGGAGGCAATAGAACAAAAGGAGAAATCGAAGCAAAGACAAGAAGGAATGGAAAAAATTAGGGAATCAAGATACAACAGGTGGTATAAGCTCATAAGGAAGGATAGAATTCCGGATTATTTAAAGAAGGGTTGGGAGGAAGCAAGATGGAGCAGAGTTGCAAGGTTTAGACTAGGTAACGAGGTCAGGGAGAGACTATATTGGGGAGAGGAGGAGGACAGAAAGTGCAGAATATGTGAATCGAAGGAGGAGACGTGGGAACACGTCTGGGAAGAGTGTACTAGATGGGAGGTTTGGAAGGGAGAAAGTTGGCAAGAGGTGGAGGGAGGATAATGGGTGAAGGGGGAGAGGGGGAGGAATGGATGAAAGCGGTTGAGGAGATGAGGCAAGGTGGAGGGAGGGGGAATGAAAATGAGGTTATGTAGTAGAAGGTTAAGATAAGTTCTTCTTTACAGATAAGGTCAGAGAGAAGGAAAGCACAAGACAAGGGAAGGCATGGAGTTTAGAGCGAAGGTGACTATGGAGAAGGAGACGATGAAGAAATTGATAAGGGACCAAGAAAGGGAAATACTGAGAGGGATGAAGGAGGAAATAAGGGATCAGAGAGAGGAGATCGAGAGGCTGAGAAGTCTGAAGGAGGAAATAAGAGAGCAGAGAGAGGAGATGGAGAGCCTGAGAAGAAAAATACGAAGACTTGAGCAGGGAGCGGGGAAAAGGAAAAGGGACGTTAGCACAGAGAGCAGGTGCAGTATAGAGGAGAGGAAATGGTGGCCGCATGACGAGGAGAAGGATGAAGACGAAAGGAGGAAGAATATCATAATAAGGATAGAGAAGAGCAGATGGCTAGGTAAAGGAACGAACTGGGAGAAGGTGAGGCGTCTGCTCTCGGAGGACCTGGAGATAAAAGTAGAAGTAAGGGAAGTAAGCGTAATAGGTCTGAGAGGAGAATGGATGACGATGCTGGTGAGGTTGGGAAGTGAGGAAGAAAAATGGAGGGCACTAGACGCGAGGAGGAGGGCAGGTAGCAGACTGAAGGTCAAGATGGACGAGGACAAAACGCTTGAGAGGAGAATCAGAGAGGGGGAGGAGAAGAAAAAGAGAAAGGAAAGGAGAGAAGAAGATGGCGAGAGACCAAAAGACTCTGAGGAGGAGGAGATATCAAGCAAGCTTGAGGAGAGTCTCCTCATGGATACAGAGGAGAGCCCATTGATCAAAACAAAGGAGAAAGAAGAAGTAAAGGCCAATTAAAAACAGAATATCACACTAGGAGGAGGAGGCCAGGGGGAGGATGGCTGGATCGGTGGACGACAGCAGGAACAGTTAGCCCGCGGGGCGGATGAGATGCGGCCCACCGCTGAGCGACGACCCGAAAGAGCTGACGCGTGGCCGGGCTGCCCGATCACGCGAGAAACCAGGAGCCTGCCGGCGTGGAGGGACAAGGGTCAACTGCGGAAGATGGGAGCCGCCTTGGCCCCGGCGGGAGGGGCTCTGATACGCTCCCCTGTCTGATGATAGGCCTCCCCTCCTTGTCGAAAGGACAGTTAAAAAAGTTAATTGGTTAGTCGGCGAGTGACTCTGAGCAAGGATGGGAATCAAGAGCTTTCCTCCTACAATTATGAGGCTACCTTGAAGTTTGCTATTTTCTTTTGGTTATTCGTTTTGTTACTCTTATTAATTATAATTTTGGCATGATAGTGATATGATTTTGTTGGAGGAAGCTGATGATGACTTGGATGATTTTGTAAAGGGTTGGGTACGTCCCTACAAAACGCCTTTTTGGACCCCTTGGGGTAATAAAGTATCTTTCTATCTATCTATATTAATTATTTTAATATTAATGGAGATAGTAGTGGTAAATGTTTCATTGATTATATATATATATATATTTTAGAGTTTATAATATAGAGTTTTATTTAATTTATTATTTAATTTTTAGAGTTTGTGAGGGAGTATTGGGGTTAGGATTATTGGTTCAAATTATTTGATATTATGGTAGAAATTTATATTATAATTTAAATATTAAAAAATTTTAAAAAAAATTTTATAAATAAAAGATTTAAAATATATATATATATTATATAATTTAAAAAAATAACCACAAATACAAATTTTATCATATATATGTCGTAGGCTTATAGAAAAATCAGCCCGTTAGCTAAAATCCTAGGAACTTAGCTAAACGCAGGCCAATAGAGTAATGAACCGTGAATTAGCGTAATAGCCTAGTAAATTCAGCCTCTTAGGCTAAAAGCCGGCTGTTAGCCTAACGGCCTGACACGCTGTGGGCAGTTAGAAAAATGATCATTGGATAGCATTGCAAATGTAAACAAAACATTTAATTACACATGCACATTATTACATACGTTATTATTTATTAATGTAAGTAGAGCTCATGTGGCAACGAGAGTTGCCAGGAGTTTTGGGAGCTACTCTTTTTCTATTACACGTTTGGCAACAGGAAACAAATATTTCACATGCTGATTTGGTAATTCGCCATTTGTCTTTGATATAATACAGCATTTTATCTCTACCTCCGTGGCCAGTTTGGATGTGAGCTTCCATCAATTTCTCATAATAATCTTCGAGTGCCACCATGTAAATCACTGGTTCGCTTGCGTTTTGTCTTTTTACAATTACTCGCGTTTCAGACCCAATTTTTGCAAGTTCATACGTCTTAGCATAGTGATAATGAGAGCTAGTCTTTTTTGAATTCGAATTTTCAAGCTCTTCTAACATTTTAATCACACGAAGCATATGTTCACTTTTCCATACTGTACGATTACTACCTGGACGATCTGCATATAAGTTCGTTAATTTTGTATTAAACTCTTCACAGTTTACTGGCGTGTAACCTGCCATGGTTGCGACTGCTACGAAACTAACAACTTACACTCAATATCTGAAAGCCAGATACATTTTTGTTACATAAAAAGGCAGATAAATAACAAATTAATAAGTGAATTAAATGAAATTGATTTAGTATGCTTACATGTTCGTCAATGGTGATATAAAATAATGATTGGTAGTCATGCAGAAATTCGATAAATAATTAAGAATGAGAAGCGAGCTCCTTCTGCCACTAGAATTCAAAGTGAACTGATCTAAAGAGTCGATATTAAAAACAAGGACATGTAAGCCATAACAAATATTAAAAGTATAATTACATATAGGTATAGCCGTTATGACCTTGTTGTATATTATGTTTGAACTCTCCGTATCTTTTAAAATGTTTTGTTTACATTTGCAATGCTATCCAATGATCATTTTTCTAACTGCCCACAGCGTGTCAGGCCGTTAGGCTAACAGCCGGCTTTTAGCCTAAGAGGCTGAATTTACTAGGCTATTACGCTAATTCACGGTTCATTACTCTATTGGCCTGCGTTTAGCTAAGTTCCTAGGATTTTAGCTAACGGGCTGATTTTTCTATAAGCCTACGACATATATATATATATTAAATTATCATATATATATATATATATATATATATGATAAAATTTGTATTTGTGGTTATTTTTTTAAATTTGATATTAGTTAAAAATAAAATAGTTATGTTTTATTATATTATATATATATATATATATATATATGATAAAATTTGTATCTGTGGTTATTTTTTTAAATTTGATATTAGTTAAAAATAAAATAGTTATGTTTTATTGTAATATTTGTTATTTTTTAAGATTAATATTGATTTTTATGTATATATATAAAGAGATTTTGTTAAATATGATTTTTAAGTATTTAGGTATAGATTATTATTCTGTTTGATTAATTATAATAAGTTTTTGAATTGTGGGGTTAATATTAATATGTTTACAAAAAGAGGGAGAAATTAAGGTTATAGTTTTTATTAATTTATTATTGGTATTAATATTATTTTTTATGTCATTAGATTTATTTATATTTTATTTTATATTTGAGGTAAGATTAATTCCTACTTTTATATTAATTGTATATTGGGGGGGTAATCCTGAGCGGTTAATATCTTCATATTATTTAATAGTTTATATATTTTTGATTTCTGCACCTTTATTGGTTTATATTTTCAATTTTTATTTTTGTAGATTAACTTTGAAATTAATAAAAATTTTAATAAGAAAAGTAATATTTAGATTTGGGGGATTTTTAATAATTTTTATAGCTTTTTATATTAAAATGCCAATTTATTTAATACATATTTGACTTCCTAAGGCTCATGTAGAGGCGCCTGTTTACGGATCAATAATTTTGGCGGGAGTTTTATTGAAAATAGGGAGGTATGGGTTAATTCGATTTTTAGAAATATTTATTAAAATGAGATTAAAGTTTAATTGATTAATTATTAGAATTAGGATTGTAGGGGGAGTATTGACAAGGTTAGTGTGTATAACTCAGGTGGATATAAAAAGATTAGTAGCTTATTCTTCTGTTGTTCATATAAATATGATATTATGTGGGATATTAACTTTATTTAAGTTAGGATTTTTAAGGGGATATATTATGATGATTTCTCATGGGTTATGTTCATCTGGTTTGTTTTATATGGTAAATTTGTATTGTGAGCGAACTTTTAGTCGATTATTAGTTATAAATAAAGGAATGATCAGAGACCTATGTGAACCTGGCACTCGACTTTCGAAAAATTAATTTTTTTTACGGAAAACGTTAGAATTTTGTTTGTAGTTGTTTGTAGTAACAAAAATTTCGTTTGTAGTTCAATACATTAAAAATTATAAACATTTAAAAAATGACTCGCACCCCACTTTCAGATATCTCAAATCCGCTTGCGCCATCTTCTTCAGAATTGTTTGTAGTTGCTTGTAGTGCTTTTCGTTTTGTTTGTAGTCGAACCGTTTAAAAGTTACAACAATTTAAAAAAATAAATAAAACCTAACTTTGTCATTTATTGAGATATCTCAAATCCGCTTGCGCCATCTTCTTCAGAATCGTTTGTAGTTGTTTGTAGTGTTTTTCTTTTCGTTTGTAGTTGCACCGTTCAAAAGTTAATATATTTTTGCAATAAACAAAAAGTGTAACTTTACCAATTTTGGAGATATCTGAAATTCGCTTGCGCCATCTTCTTCAGAATCGTTTGTAGTTGTTTGTAGTGCTTTTCTTTTCGGTTGTAGTTGCACCGTTCAAAAGTTATTATATTTTTACAATAAACAAAGAAGTGCAACTTTGCCAATTTTGGGGATATTTCAAATCCGTTTGCGCCATCTTCTTCAGAATCGTTTGTAGTTGTTTGTAGTGCTTTTCTTTTTATTTGTAGTTGCACCGTTCAAAATTTATTATATTTTTACAATAAACAAAGAAGTGTAACTTTGTCAATTTTGGGGATATCTCAAATCCGCTTGCGCCATCTTCTTCAGAATCGTTTGTAGTTGTTTGTAGTGCTTTTCTTTTCGTTTGTAGTTGCACCGTTCAAAAGTTATTATATTTTTACAATAAACAAAAAAGTGCAACTTTGCCAATTTTGGGGTTATTTCAAATCCGCTTGCGCCATCTTCTTCAGAATCGTTTGTAGTTGTTTGTAGTGCTTTTCTTTTCGTTTGTAGTTGCACCGTTCAAAAGTTATTATATTTTTACAATAAACAAAAAAGTACAACTTTGCCAATTTTGGGGATATTTCAAATCCGCTTGCGCCATCTTCTTCAGAATCGTTTGTAGTTGTTTGTAGTGCTTTTCGTTTCGTTTGTAGTCGAACCGTTTAAAAGTTACAACAATTTAAAGAAATAAATAAAACCTAACTTTGTCATTTGCCGAGATATCTCAAATCCGCTTGCGCCATCTTTTTCAGAATCGTTTGTAGTTGTTTGTAATGCTTCCCGTTTTCTTTATAGCTACACGTTTAATTTGCAGCAGAATCGATTTTTTGCGCTTGGTGTTAGTTTACGCATACTTTCAGAAGTGCAATTAATGGGGAAACACATTTTTACTATTAGTTGGCTGTATTACACTGAGTATTCGTTCTTAATTAAGAACTACATTAAAGATAAATTTAGTTTTTATTTTTTTTTGTTTTCTTAATTTTTATTGCTTTTGTTTTTGTTTTTCCTTTTGTTTTTGGTTTAAAATTTTTTTTTGTTATTTATTACTGTTTTTGTATACATTTGTTGTACATTTTTAAGTTTAATCTGAAATATTTCAGAACGCATCGATTAAATATATAATTACTTTAAAAAAATGAAAATGAATATAAAAATAGAAATTATGATAGAAATAAAAATAAAAATAAAATGTTAATGTAAATTAAAAGAAAGGAAATTCTTGTGAAAGAATTGTCTTACATTTTTACGTAAAATAATAGGTGTAGGGGAGACCGGGGCTAAACAGTCCGTTTTTTTCGGTGCCGATTTTTAACAACAAAATAAATAATTGTAGTTAAATGTGGTATACCACTGTAAAGAGTGAACCTTTAGCTACAAAATTTATATAGGAAATTTTTGTCTACGTTGCTTTGTTTAACCGGTATAGAGCAAAAACGACAACGGTGGAAAAATTGAAATCTAAAAAATGCCGGGGTATAACAGTCTGCACTGCATTTTCAATACATATACGTACATCTAATCCTAAAAAATAATAGGATACATGCAATAATTGTTTTTTAAGAGAAAAATATAAAAATTTATTTAAAATTTTTATGCGAAACATTATTAAAAAATAGTTACGAGGGTTCCTCTTTCCGCAGAAGTCACTCGCCCGACTTGTTTCACTCCTCGACGTCCGATGACTCTATTCGGTGTCTGAACGGTTGTAATTCCCGTCTCATCCATATTCCATATGCAGTGAGCCCGAAAATGCCTTGGAAATGCACCCGGACTGCTTACTGACCGATTAGCCCCAAACACATGTTTCAGGTTTGATCGCCCACGAAATATTAGACATCAACGATAATGAAAAAACTACACTGGATTCGTGTTCAGCATGCATTACTCTTTATAATCACGTACCTCAAGATTTGGAGAGCAAATATTATTGCAGATATTACAAAATTTCCACGCGCAGAAAATGTAACTTTCACCTTCCGAAAACACGTTTGCCCTCGTAAAAATCATAACACGGCAGGTAACCTGCCGAAACTCCGTTGGTCACATGGGTACTATAAGCAGTGTTTACAATGTTAATAGCGAGTTCGCACAATATACAGGTTCCGAGATATTTGATTAGACGTATTTACCCCGTAGACGTTTTAGCCCCGGTCTCCCCTATACTTTTTTTGTCAAGAAGGTCGCGGTTAGTTATAAGACATGGTCTTTTATCTGTTGAAAGACCATCATGCTTCTGCCACCTGCCAGTTATTTTTCGCACGTATGCGACGTAATGTCCTATTTTGCCACATGGAATGTATATTACTGCTGCGACAAGTTTATATTGCTTTTCACAGATATATATTTCATTAAGCAATTCGGCTAGAGTATACTGTCTAGCCGAATCTGGATATCCAAGCCTTGATGCCAATTGTTCATTTTCAAGGCATTCAATGTCTATAAACATGTGATATCCGCCATTATAGCTGAATTTCATGTTCTTACTGTTACAACGATTGCATATAGGATTTTGTATTTTGCAACATTGGTCTACCGCTTTTTGCAGTCCTTTCATTCCCTGTTTGTACAGTGGAATGGTATTTATGCTTAAAACAGGACATACTTTTTTTTTTTAATTCGAAATTATTGCAATCTAGTGTAAATTCAAGAGATGGCACGTCATGCATTAATTTCATTACCAAAGATGAAATATTCATCGCACAATCTAAAATATCGCATGTTTTAGAAATTATACCGTTCATTATTGTAGCTCTAGCGTTATATGCTTTTTGTGTAACGCCTGTTATATATAAGTTTTTGATAAATGCAAACATTGCATTGCACGATCGTGCTACGTATTTATTATATTCGGGCCAATCGCTATAGCCGCCAATAATGCATTGTATAGTTGCATCGAACGGGCATGTGTTCTTTACCATCATGCTTTTGCTATCAATCGTAACTGGAGGCAGAGCATTACCATTTATTAATAATGGTGTTGTATTAGTATATTTGGGCCGTTTATGTAAATTTTCAATGTCCGGACTCGCGACTAAATATTTCCCTCGCTTTTTTGTTTTATTTAATCCTTTCCAAGATTCTTCTTCATTTAAAATGTCTACATGACTCACTGTAACATCATGTGACGCATTACTACTACTATCTATAATATCCAAATGACTTTTATCATGTGACGCATTACCACTACTATCTATAATATCCAAATGACTTTTATCGTCATTTGTATCTTGAACCTTTAAAGTTTTGTCGCTTTCTAGATTACAGTCAACATTATTGCACGTACTAACGTCATCGAGATCATTATTCCAGCCATTAGAAATTTTATTGGAAGCATTATGGGACATCTGTTTCTCGATACATTCTTCATTGTTATGATCAGATTCAGTTTTGAAATGCGGTGGAAGATTATTAGGTGCATTTAATAATTTCATCGTTCCAGCTAATGATCTTAAATGCATATGATAAATTTATCAATGCGATTTGACTTGTTACGTTTGAATATTAAATCCTTTACTTCCCTAAAATATTTCGTCTTAATCTAAATACAAGCATTCCACTCGAATGCGCAACTTATTGATCGTTAACATCAAGACGAATTACTTCTAGATCGACTACTGCGGCTCTCGCAGTTTTCCGTTTGTAGGAGCGCACCATATCCCAATTGCACCTATGACATTAAAATTCGTGACAACGTGCCCCGAGGGCATTTTTTTACTCCAAACAGCCTCATGGCCGACACGTTTGAGATATTCATAAGGTAAGGTATTGCACGCGGTAGGTAAAAGTACATACTTTAAGATAATATAAAGGTTTATTCTGAAAAACATAAGCTTCATGTCCAGTACGTTGAATATTAGACAATAAAATTTTACTTACGGTCGCAAAAAACTTTCAAGTTGATTTTACGTCAACACGGCTGGAGCAATCTCAACACTGTAAACACACCAAAGATGGGCATACACTAACACGTTTTGGGAATGACGGGTGCTGCCCTCTGGTTATTAGTTTTTTAAATAAAGCCGATGTGACAACGTGCCCCGTGTGACAACGTGTCCCGGTCTACCCTATTCATAAATTGCACAACGTTTCGGCCGAGTTCCGGCCCTTTTCAAGTGAGCTGCACGCAATCCATCCGCCAAAACCGCATATAGAAATCAATTACGTCGCTGACGTCTTGCCCTGACTACATCATGCCAACGCAGAGCTAAAAAAGTCAACGGTTTACAAAAATAATAATCTCGCGATAGTCAAAAAGATAAAATTCATTACGTTAAAATTAGATCAAAATAAAACTAATTAAAAAGGCTTACATATCTTGTGCGTCTCGGGACAAAATATGAGAACAGTGTCGCGTGAAAATAGAAACGTCGCAAGCCATATCTACGAACACGTACGAACCGTGTAACAGTCGAAGTCATACTGAAATTATCTACACAATCAACGAATGACAAGCTGTGTTCAAATGTAAAACGAACAGAACCGAAACAAAAAGTGCAGACTAAGTGATACCGATAACACGGTTGTAGATAGCTGGCAGATTTTCCGTGTCTTTTTGGAGATTAATTGTGCAGTCATACTTTTTGATGAAGAACATCTCCGAGATTTCTCTTTTTTTAAATTGTTCCTCCTTATATAAAATCTTCGGTTGACGCCAATTAAAATCATGATTGTGTGTAAGACGGTGCTTACTAACAACAGAATGATTATCGGCATTTTTCCTAATATCGCCTAAATGTTCCTTAATGCGCGTTTCGAGGTGCCTTTTTGTTTGGTCAATGTATCTAGCATTACAATCTGCACAGTCAATTTTGTATACAGCTCAGTCTGCCTAAGATTCGGTAGCTTATCTTTTCCTTTCTTAATAACGCAATCTAGTTTCTTCGGGATGGTGTAAAGCACCCTAAAATTGGCGTCACGCATTGTACGGCTGACATTACCACTGAGACCTTTAACATAAGATATAGTGATAAATTTACGAGGATCTCGGGCCACACTGTCGCTGGCAGATTCATTACAATTACACAGCCCCACAAAAATAAATAAATTTTCTGTCCGGCGGACCGGACTAGTCAATTCTTACGTATTTTGGGTCGCTGAATCCGAATCCGAGGTCAGAATTCAAAAGTTGGTTCGTTTTTTTTTCTAATCTCAAAAAACATACTTTTTTAGTACATTTTGAGCCGTAATGAAAAAGCGCGAGCTAGTTTCGAAATTGTGACCGTGGATTCGGATTCAAAAGCTTAAATTACATAACAATTGACTAGATTTTTAAATAAAAAATGGCAGATCCAATATGGCGGACCCAATATGGCGGATGGTTTTTCAAATTGATCCGATTCGCTTTAAACTTGGTACTCGGGGGTTTTTGTGGTCGCTGAGTACGAATCTGATGTCAGTTTTCCAAAATTCTAAATGGCAGATCCAGTATACTCGATGAGTTTTTGAAAATTGACCAGATTCGCCTAAAATTTGTTACTCGAGGGTTTTTGGGGTCGCTGAATACGAATCTGACGTCAGATCATAACATAATCACACTGAAAATGCAGTTTTTCCCACATGACTCTGAGAAAGTACAAATCTTATATATTTGACGTCCAAGACCACAATAGCTATAGTCAAAGTAGATCCATGACTTGATCCTTCTGCAACCAGGGTACCTCCACGTGGTGATGGTGGGCAACGGATTTATTCCGGCGAAATTCCTGGGTTAGATAACTTGACGCCGTCATGGCAGAGGGTAACAACCTTTTTACGCAGGGTCTCGGAAACCCAGTATCGGCGACTGGTCAGGGTGGGAAAGCGGGTCCGCAGCCGTCGTCATCATGCAACCGCAGTTCTGTAGTAGTGGAAAACTTGGCTACTACAGAATGTAATGTTACAAGGAAACTTTGTTCGCGAAAGTTGGCTTCAGGTGTAGCCAAAGAATCATATCATAACTGTGATAAGAGCAAAGATGTCTTTTGCTATGTGTGTAGCCTATATGAGGTACCAAATAACCGGAGAAACATAAATCAGAGTGTAAGAGAACTTTATTTACAATACTTCGGTTCTGAAATTGCGAACGAAGGATGTGATTAGGGTTCCTCAGAAAATATGTAGCTCTTGTCATTTAATGTTGCGAAGGTCTCAAAATGACAGAACAAAACTAAAGATGACAGTACCTTCAATATGGAAGAAACCTCTGACCCGTGAAGATTGCTATTTTTGTATGACAAATTTGCATGGAATAACCCAAAAAAAGTCGACATTCTGCTACGCTAACGTTTCGAGTTTAACGAAACCGATATACATGTCTATATCCGATGAGGTTAATGATCGAGACATGGATGCAAGGATCACCTCTGATGGAAATGTAATGGAAGTTGATGAAAGTTCGGATGAACAATGTGAGAGTGAAATAGGAAGTAAGTGTAATAGTGAAACTAACTCAAGTAATGATGAATATTGTCCAAAAAAGTTAGGAAACATAACACAAGAAAAAGTAAATGATCTCGTTCGAGATTTGGGTTTACCCAAGGACGGGGCAAAATATTTGGCGTCATGGTTGAAACACAATACTGCAGCAGCAAAAGCAGTTAAAGCCTCCTACTATCGAGAACGGGAAGTAGAATATCGAGAATATTTTTCTCAAGAAAAACAGCATTCATTAGTCTATTGTCACGACGTTAATGGATTAATGAATATACTTAAACTTGGGTGTTACAAGGATGATGAGTGGAGACTCTTTATCGACTTTTCTAAGGCAAGCTTGAAAGCAGTGTTGTTGCATAATACTAATGTATATGCCTCCATTCCTATAGCGCACTCGGTGAAGATGAAAGAAACTTACGCAACTCTCAAAATAGTTCTAGAAAGAATTAAGTACACAGAACATGAGTGGCAAATTTGCGGGAATCTGAAAATCATCACTATATTATTGGGTCAACAATCCGGTTACACGAAATACCCGTGCTTCCTATGCGAATGGGATAGTAGAGACCGAAATAGTCATTACAAAAAGAAAGAATGGCCGAAAAGGACATCTTTGCAACCTGGGTCTAAGAACGTTATAAATCAACCACTAGTTGAGTCTTCAAAAGTCCTTCTTCCACCTCTTCACCTCAAATTAGGTCTCATGAAACAATGGATGAAATCTCTAGATAAAAAAGGTAAGTGCTACTTGTATCTAGAAGAAAAATTTATTAATGTCACTGAAGCGAAATTGAAAGAAGGAATTTTTGATGGACCTCAGATACGCAAGATGTTAAAAGACGAGACTTTTGTTACCAAAATGAAAAATGATGAAAAAGCAGCATGGCTAAGTTTCAAGGATGTAGTAAAAAATTTTCTTGGAAATCACAAAAGTCCAGATTACGAACAAAGAGTTGCGAAAATGGTAGAAGACTATAGAAAACAAGGCTGCTTAATGAATCTAAAACTGCATTTTTTTGATTCTCATATAGACTACTTCCCAGAAAATTTAGGTGATTTTAGCTAGGAACAGGGAGAAAGATTCCATCAGGACATTAAAACAATTGAGCATCGATATCAAGGCAGGTGGAATGTGAACATGATGGCTGATTTCTGTTGGAATCTCAAACGAGATATTCCTGTGGAACAGAGGAAACCTAAAAGACAGCCATTGCGCAGATCTTTTGAAACTAAAAGAGTAAGATACCATAAAAAAAAGGAGTAATTCTTCTGTAACAGTCGTATCTTTTTATAACCGAACTCTCCATAACGAACTTACTTGTGGTTAGAGGATGCGAAGGGCTACATGGGACTGCATTAGTGAGATTTACGACTGTGTGAGTGACGTAATCAGACCAGTCGCAGATATTAGGTTGAAAACCCTAAGAAGGCGAAATTCCTGGGTTAGATACGTATCTATAACGCCGGAATAAATCCGTTGCCCACCATCACCACGTGGAGGTACCCTGGTTGCAGAAGGATCAAGTCATGGATCTACTTTGACTATAGCTATTGTGGTCTTGGACGTCAAATATATAAGATTTGTACTTTCTCAGAGTCATGTGGGAAAAACTGCATTTTCAGTGTGATTATGTTATGATCTGACGTCAGATTCGTATTCAGCGACCCCAAAAACCCTCGAGTAACAAATTTTAGGCGAATCTGGTCAATTTTTAAAAACTCATCGAGTATACTGGATCTGCCATTTTGAATTTTGGAAAACTGACATCAGATTCGTACTCAGCGACCACAAAAACCCCCGAGTACCAAGTTTAAAGCGAATCGGATCAATTTGAAAAACCATCCGCCATATTGGGTCCGCCATATTGGATCTGCCATTTTTTATTTAAAAATCTAGTCAATTGTTATGTAATTCAAGCTTTTGAATCCGAATCCACGGTCACAATTTCGAAACTAGCTCGCGCTTTTTCATTACGGCTCAAAATGTACTAAAAAAGTAAGTTTTTTGAAATTAGAAAAAAAAACGAACCAACTTTTGAATTCTGACCTCGGATTCGGATTCAGCGACCCAAAATACGTAAGAATTGACTAGTCCGGTCCGCCGGACAGAAAATTTATTTATTTTTGTGGGGCTGTGTAATTGTAATGAATCTGCCAGCGACAGTGTGGCCCGAGATCCTCGTAAATTTATCACTATATCTTATGTTAAAGGTCTCAGTGGTAATGTCAGCCGTACAATGCGTGACGCCAATTTTAGGGTGCTTTACACCATCCCGAAGAAACTAGATTGCGTTATTAAGAAAGGAAAAGATAAGCTACCGAATCTTAGGCAGACTGAGCTGTATACAAAATTGACTGTGCAGATTGTAATGCTAGATACATTGACCAAACAAAAAGGCACCTCGAAACGCGCATTAAGGAACATTTAGGCGATATTAGGAAAAATGCCGATAATCATTCTGTTGTTAGTAAGCACCGTCTTACACACAATCATGATTTTAATTGGCGTCAACCGAAGATTTTATATAAGGAGGAACAATTTAAAAAAAGAGAAATCTCGGAGATGTTCTTCATCAAAAAGTATGACTGCACAATTAATCTCCAAAAAGACACGGAAAATCTGCCAGCTATCTACAACCGTGTTATCGGTATCACTTAGTCTGCACTTTTTGTTTCGGTTCTGTTCGTTTTACATTTGAACACAGCTTGTCATTCGTTGATTGTGTAGATAATTTCAGTATGACTTCGACTGTTACACGGTTCGTACGTGTTCGTAGATATGGCTTGCGACGTTTCTATTTTCACGCGACACTGTTCTCATATTTTGTCCCGAGACGCACAAGATATGTAAGCCTTTTTAATTAGTTTTATTTTGATCTAATTTTAACGTAATGAATTTTATCTTTTTGACTATCGCGAGATTATTATTTTTGTAAACCGTTGACTTTTTTTAGCTCTGCGTTGGCATGATGTAGTCAGGGCAAGACGTCAGCGACGTAATTGATTTCTATATGCGGTTTTGGCGGATGGATTGCGTGCAGCTCACTTGAAAAGGGCCGGAACTCGGCCGAAACGTTGTGCAATTTATGAATAGGGTAGACCGGGACACGTTGTCACACGGGGCACGTTGTCACATCGGCTTTATTTAAAAAACTAATAACCAGAGGGCAGCACCCGTCATTCCCAAAACGTGTTAGTGTATGCCCATCTTTGGTGTGTTTACAGTGTTGAGATTGCTCCAGCCGTGTTGACGTAAAATCAACTTGAAAGTTTTTTGCGACCGTAAGTAAAATTTTATTGTCTAATATTCAACGTACTGGACATGAAGCTTATGTTTTTCAGAATAAACCTTTATATTATCTTAAAGTATGTACTTTTACCTACCGCGTGCAATACCTTACCTTATGAATATCTCAAACGTGTCGGCCATGAGGCTGTTTGGAGTAAAAAAATGCCCTCGGGGCACGTTGTCACGAATTTTAATGTCATAGGTGCAATTGGGATATGGTGCGCTCCTACAAACGGAAAACTGCGAGAGCCGCAGTAGTCGATCTAGAAGTAATTCGTCTTGATGTTAACGATCAATAAGTTGCGCATTCGAGTGGAATGCTTGTATTTAGATTAAGACGAAAACTTCGTGCTTTTTGTACTTTTTTGAAATAAAATAAATGTTTCTGTGAAGGATTTTACTTTTTTACATTGCAGCGCACTATAATTTATTGATATTTACGTTGAATACAGTTTGGATAACATTTTGCATGCAATTACATTTGATGTGACAACGTGCCCCGGTCACGGGGCACGTTGTCACAAGCGACCTGTCGTTATTTATTGTTATGTAACAACTGTAAAGTAACAATCACACAAAATTCGATACTGTCCAATTGAAGCTGAGGGTTCACTCGAAATTTTGGCATATCACAGTACTCTCAAATATTGAATGTAAAAAATACAAAAAATATTGAAAAAAATGTGTAACAACGTGCCCCGGTCTACCCTAATATATTAATTTCGCCAGTTAAGTCGAACTAAAACGACTTTTGTTTATTTTCAATATTTTGTAAAAATATGGCAATTTCATTATGGGGTGTCATATCTATGTCACTATTGTAACACTATCGGTATCTGTAAACGTAACGAATAAATCACATTCCGTAACGTTATATATTTGTCTGTCTGTTTTTATAACTTTAAAGAGCCTTTGTTGTGCACTGAAGTAATGGTTGTTATTGTCCTCTATATCTTCTAAATTAGAAAAGGACACAGTCAGCACATCTGTACATAGAGTATCGAAATCGCTAATAGTAGTACACTTTGACAAGACACCGATACATCGTACAAGAAAGTCTTTCACGCTAGCTGGTGTATGTGTAAAATAAGGCCATCGACAAACTAATTTTATTAAATGTGCAATATTAATACGAATGATACACATAGCTTTCAATTTTTCGGAGCGTGACAGCCTATTCATGCAATCGTTCATGTAAATTTGCAAGTCGGTGTTATTGAATGAAAGTGAAACAGCATTAAGAAGTGCCAGTGAAAAGTCCATCACTACTTGCTTAGGACACGGCACACCTGAACGCAGCCACTCCCTCATCCAATATGACAACATGTTTGCATCTTGTTTTTCAGATATCATTTGAAAAACAGGTAATATCTTTCCATTTAGCGATGTTACTGCTTGGTACAAGAATATGCTACTTTTGGATCCATCCGGTTTCGAAAGAGATTTTACTAATGATCCAGTTGCGTCAATACTGACTACCTGTAGCATCGTTTTTCATGAATTTTTTAAATAGAAATATTTGTTCCGGGCACCAGTACATGGCATAAAACTTATCGGTGCCTATTTGCTGAATACAACCTGCAAATTCTAAATCGTATTTAATTTTTATCAAAGATGAGATTGGATCTTTTTCTTTTAATACTCCCAATTCTTTATCTCGATATAATTGTTTTGCTTTACGCAGAACATCTTCGGAATATAAATTTGCAGGCTCCATATCACCGAACTCCATTAATTCATTGGCCTTGTCTCTACGCCACGTGTACGTTGATTTTTCACGTACTTCTTTCGCGACACTCTTTCTCTTATTCCCTCGTAATTGTCATTTCTTTACGTGAATAACGTCTCGCGTGTCATACGTAGAAATTAGTAAGTGTATACCTTCGGAAGTCGGTTCCTCGGTACTATAAATATTAATTTCTGTATAACACTCTGAACATTTTCCTATAATTTTTAGAAAAATGTCGCCAGGAGTACGATTTATTTTTGCATTCTTAAAATGGAAAGCACATGGAAGTTTTAATTGGCTCCATATATGGTCGTAAATGATATCAGACGCGCGATTTTTATATGATGCTATGCATGGATCGACTTTATCCCATTCGCATTTTAACATATGTACTTTTGCGCGTAACGGAGGTAGAATATTCTTTGATTCATCCATAGACCAATTTGAATGAATACTTGGATCAGAATTATTTTTAGAAGTGTTACGCTCGACGGGCAAATATCCTTTCCATATAACATATCTCGTATACCGTTTCTATTTTGCGTGATATACATATACACGTAACATTTATTCATTACCCCATCTAACAAATCTGATGCCGTTTGCCAGATGGGATCATTAAAAGGACGAAAAGAATTTTCATATATGAAGTTTAGCTCTTTTAAAGCTTCGTAAACTTCAGATACGCTTTTCTTTGCTTTGCGAGGCATTTTTATTTCAGATTACAAATCGCTACGCAGGATGTGACTTTCAATTGTTTGTTGCTGACCGTGCTCTCAACGCGGAGAGAACGCATATAACAGATCCTTTCTTTTTATCCGCGCTTTCAATTTATATCCTCAGTCATCCGCACTCCGCTGTCATCTACGTGGCGCCGGTGGAGGTGGTATGCTCTAATGCGGTGAAAGCAGTATTGCCAAATTGCGTCCGGTTGCAATCTGGTGACATTGGGTGAAGGGCGCGCGAGTGATGGACTCCACTCTTCTTCGCGTCGAGAGCACGGTTGGCAACAAACAATCGAAAGTCACATCCTGCATAACGATTCCAAATCGGAAATAAGAATGCCTCGCAAAGCAAAAAGCGTATCTAAAGTTTACGAAGCTCTAAAAAAGCTAAACTTTTTGGCCGAAAATTCTTTTCATTTGAAATCATTTGAAACTATATGGAGTCAATCAAAACTTCCATGTGGTTGCAAAAGTAAATCGTACTTCTGGCGACATTTTTCTACAAATTAAAGGAAAATGTTCAAAGTGTTATACAGATATTAATATTTATAGTACTGAAGAACCGACTTCCGAAGGTATATACTTAAAAATTTCTACATGTGACACGCGGGATGTTATGCACGTGAAGAAACGACAATTACGAAGAAATAAGAGAAAGAATGTCATGAAAAAAGTACTTAAAAAATCAACGTACACGTGGTATAGAGATAAGTCTAATGAATTAATAGAGTTCGGTGATATGGAGCCTGCAAATTTATATTCCAAAGATGTTCTGCGTAAAGCAAAATAATTATATTATTGAAATGAAGAATTAGGAGTATCAAAATAAAAAGATCCAATTTCTTCCCTTATAAAAATTGAATATAGTTTAGAATTTGCAGGCTGTATTTAACAAATAGTCATTGATAAGTTTTATGATATATGTGTTGAAGCCCGGAACAAATATTTCTATTTAAAGAACTTATGAAAAACGATAATACAGATAGCAACAGTATTGATGCAACCGGATCATTGATAAAACTTTTTTCAAAACCAAATGTTTCCAAAAGTCCCATATTCTTGTATCAAGCAGTAACATCACTAAATGGGAAGATATTACTTGTTTTTCAAATGATATCTAAGAAACACGATGCAAATATGCTGTTATATTGGATGAGGGAGTGGCTGCATTTAGATGTGCCGTGTCCTAAGCAAGTAGAGACGGCCTTTTTACTGGCACTTCTTAATGCTGTTTCTCTTTCATTAAATAATACTAACTTAAAGACTTACATGAACGATTGTATAAATATGCTCTCAGACTTTGAAAAATTAAAAGCTATGTGTATCATTCGTATTAATATTGCGTATTTAATAAAATTTGTATACCGATGGTTATGTTTTACACATATTAGCTAGCGTTAAAAATTTTTTTGTACGATATATCTGTCTTGTCGAAGTATACCACTATTAAAGATTTCGCTGGTCTATGTACAGATGTGTTGACTGTGTCCTCTTCTAATTTAAAAGATGAAGAGGGCAATAATAACCATTATTTCAGTGCGCAATGAAGATTCCTAGAAATCATAAAAATAGACACAAAAATATATAACTTTCAATCAACAAGATATATAATATAGCACCTTATAATACAAATGACACCTCATAGTGAAATTGCCATATTTTTACAAAACATTGGAAAAGAATATAGTAAAACTCGACTAAATCTATATTATTGTCCCGATTTTGAAAAATGTCTTCTAAAATTATCTAAACATTTCTTATTATGGACCGCCGTTTTATCAGCAACAGATAAAAATTGAGTGGTTATTTCCGCTCGCAGTCAGGAATATTCTAGGGAAGTAAAAGATTCAATATTTAAACGTTATAAATCAAATTGATAAATTGATTATCTCGCATTTTGGGTCATTGGCTAAGACGATGAAGTTGTTAAATGCACCTAATAATCTTTCGTCACAACATAAAATTAAATCCGATCGTAGCAATCAAGCATCTATCGAGAAAGAAAAATCCCATGATGCTCCCAGTATTCCCAATAGCTGTAATGATGATCTCGATGATAACATTAATACATGCAACAATGGTGACTGTAGTTTAGAAAATGTCGAATATGAAAACAATAAAACTTTAAGGTTTTAGAGATAAATGACGATGAAAAAAATTGGCAAAGTTACACTTTTCGTTTATTGCATAAATATAATAACTTTTGAATGGTGCAACTACAAACGAAAAGAAAAGCACTACAAACAACTACAAACGAATCTGAAGAAGATAAAGCAAGCGGATTTGAAATATCCCCAAAATTGGCAAAGTTGCACTTTTTTGTTTATTGTAAAAATATAATAACTTTTGAACGGTGCAACTACAAACGAAAAGAAAAGCACTACAAACAACTACAAACGATTCTGAAGAAGATGGCGCAAGCGGATTTGAGATATCTCCAAAATTGGCATAGTTACAGTTTTTTGTTTATTGCAAAAATATAATAACTTTTGAACGGTGCAACTACAGACGAAAAGAAAAGCACTACAAACAACTACAAACGATTCTGAAGATGGCGCAAGCGAATTGAGATATCTCCAAAATTGGTAAAATTACACTATTTGTTTATTGCAAAAATATAATAACTTTTGAACGGTGCAACTACAAACGAAAAGAAAAGCACTACAAACAACTACAAACGATTCTGAAAAAGATGGCGCAAGCGGATTTGAGATATCTCAAAGTGGGGTGCGAGTCATTTTTTAAATGTTTATAATTTTTAATGTATTGAACTACAAACGAAATTTTTGTTACTACAAACAACTACAAACGAAATTCTAACGTTTTCCGTAAAAAAAATTAATTTTTTGGAAGTCGGGTGCCAGGTTTACATAGGTCTGTACAGTGCTATTTTTTCTATATAAAATCAATGTTTGTAGAACTAAACAGTTTAAACATTCCTGCCTTCCCACGATCGCGCATATAAATCTAACCCATAAAATCCATTGTATACTTTATTGCTAAAAAAAATATAACGTTGATAAGAAAAAAAGGTCCTCCTCACGACGGTATCTTGTAATGCCCCCACGGTAGAGTGTCGTACGAGTCGGAAACGACGTATCGCTTGTCGTCGTACGGGCTGAGAGCGAGCTTCAACTCGGACACGGTGTGCACCTTCTGTAACGTCGATCAAATACACGACTGACGCCTAGACTGCTCTATCGCGTCGTTCAGACAAAGCATGTAATCGTCGAACGTTATCGTTCTCGCGACCACGTTTCTCGACGCCCTTTATTTTCTTCGTGTCACTCTTTCCCTCGACCCTCAAGGCGTACATCTTCGACCTTAGTTTAACGAATTCCGTCATCACCGCGCCGTCGTTCTCGTCCTTCATCAAACCGGGTATCTTGTTGTTGACGCGCGGTATGCGGTACGCGTTGTTCTCGGGGTAGCCGCTCGTGTCGAATCTTGTGATGTCGTGTTTCATATCCTCGTACGCGTCGTCGCACTCGAGAAGATATATGAGACTGTCGATGTCCGTGTACATTATCTTGCACCTTTCGCGATGCAGCGGCTAAACTAAAAAGGCGCTCTACTGGGACTGACGCGACGATGGCAGGGATTATATTTAAGAAAAATATTTTTAACATTTGGAAAATTCATAAGAGATTGGGGTTTCTTCGATTTAGATTCTAAATACGAAAGTGCTTCGATGCCACTAATAACTGTTTGCTTATTATTCTCTTTTTTTAAATATCAACTTCTAGTAGTAGCGGAAAGAAAGAAATCTGATCTGTTTTCGAGTGTAATGACATTCTTGCAGTATAAATAATCTACTTCTTTCAAAAATAGGTTTTTACACAACTTTTTAGGTACATATAACGCTCTGGAATCTAATTTAATTTAGACGGCGGTAAAGAAATAGCAGAAAGAATGGAAATCCTACTATCTTAAATAATTTTTAGATAAGATGACGTGATTTTTCATCTAAGATGAAGATGAATATACTTTCTATTTTTTAAAAAGGAGTAGTAATAATCGACTCTGACTGGCAATATATGAATTTTATTATCTCACGACGTTTCGACCGTCACTTTCGGTCCTTATCAAGTGTTCTATCTCTTACAAACAATTCAGTCCTGGCATTGTGCCAACAATCCAAAAGTCAAGAACTAAAATTATATATAAAAAAAGAAAAAAAATAAATAAAAAGAAATAAAATATAAATTAACAATTTTAAACAACTTACAAGTTTGCGCGTCATATGTAAAAGACGTAGTATGTGTGGGAAAAGCATGTCAGCAGCCCACGGTTGACAAAGGCACACTGATCGCGATCGACGTTAAATGTTCTTTATTATTATATCGTATGCCCCGGTCAAATTATCCGTGTCTTTCTGTAGGTTGATTGTATTGTTATTTTGTTTTATGAAAAACATTTCTGCGATCTCGCGTTTTCTAACTTGTTTTTCGCTATGTAATATCTCAGTTTTATGCCATTCGAATTCGTGATCAAGAGAGGTACGATGTTTACTAACGACGGAATGGTTGCTGACATGTTTCTTGATATCTGCCCTATGCTCTTTAATGCGTGTTTCGAGATGTCTTTTGGTTTGGCCAATGTACGTGGCATCGCAATTTCCGCAATTAATTTTATAAATTAAGTTAGTCTGCTTGAAACAATCTAGTCTATCTTTCCCCCTCCTTATGACGCAATCGAGGGACTTAGGAACTGTATAAAGAACGTGAAGACCGTGATCATTGAAGATACGCAAAAGTCTCTCGCTGAGACCCTTAATGTAGGGAACAGTTATACAATTTTCCGGTATACGTCGTACAATATCATTCGTGTTAGATGTGTTATCACGGTTACTGAGTAGTTTTAGTCTATCTTTAATACATCTGTCAACTGTATGCGGGGGATAGCAATTGTTCAAAAGTATCTCTTTGATTTTATCAATGTTATTATCGTGGAACCGTTTGTCGGAAAGTAAGATCGCGTGGTCGACCAAGCTTATTATATTGTTCAGTTTATATTTTTTCGGGTGACTAGAAAAATAATTAACGTATCGACCGGAAAAGGTAGGTTTCGTGTACCAGTTAGTAATTAAGGTATCATTCTCCCTGATGACAGTCGTATTCAAGAAATTGATTGAGTTATTTTCCTCAGTTTCGTAGGTAAATTTCAACCGAGTGTGATAATTATTTAAAATCGTTAAAATTTCATCAATATTAGACTTCGGAATTATTGCGAAGACATCGTCAACATAACGACAAAAAAATCGGATCGTGAAACCTAATTGCTTCAAGCAGAAAGTCTCAAGATCATCCATGACAATGTCCGCAAGGATAGGGGAGAGAGGGGACCCCATAGGGCTACCGAACACCTGTTCATAAAATTGTCCGTCAAACTGAAAACTTGTTGAAGATAAAATGAGGTCAATCGCGTATAAAAATTGTTCTAAATTGAAATCCGTCTTACGGGAAATATATTTCCATCTATTCTTTATACCTTGCATGACTAAATCTTTCGGTATATTAGTGAATAATGTAGTGACGTCAAGAGAGACCATCAATTCGTCCGGGTTAATTTTGAAATTGTTAATCTCAGTCACAAAGGTCCAGCTATCTTTAATATGTGACTTAGGTTTCGGTATGGATTTATGAAGTATGTCATGGATGAAACGAGCTACATTGTAAAGTGGACTACCTACAGCGGAGACAATGATTCGCAAGGGAAAACCGCATGCGTTCAACCTTAGATGTTATTAAGAATTTCGAGTTTAATTGTGGCAGAATGGATGATGATGCCATTGATGAAACACGTGGTTTGATTGCTAACACTTTACATAAATTTTTAAGCAAGGATAGACACGTAAATTATTTAGATAGTCACATTTTACGTGAGTTCACAAAATGTAAAAAATATTTACGTGACAATGACGATATTTTTGTTACGAAAGCTGACAAGGGCCAAACAACGGTCGTTATGGACAAGAAAACGTACATTGACCAAATGAATTTGTTACTTGACGATCAAATGACTTATAAAAAAGTAAAAAAGGACCCAATTAAACGCATTAGAACAAAACTTAACGAGCTCATCAAATCATGGCACACCAATGGAATTGTCGATGACCGTACTTATAAGTTTCTTAACTGCACTAATGGTAATCTCCCGAGATGCTACGGTCTACCTAAAATACATAAACACGGTTTTCCCTTGCGAATCATTGTCTCCGCTGTAGGTAGTCCACTTTACAATGTAGCTCGTTTCATCCATGACATACTTCATAAATCCATACCGAAACCTAAGTCACATATTAAAGATAGCTGGACCTTTGTGACTGAGATTAACAATTTCAAAATTAACCCGGACGAATTGATGGTCTCTCTTGACGTCACTGCATTATTCACTAATATACCGAAAGATTTAGTCATGCAAGGTATAAAGAATAGATGGAAATATATTTCCCGTAAAACGGATTTCAATTTAGAACAATTTTTATACGCGATTGACCTCATTTTATCTTCAACAAGTTTTCAGTTTGACGGACAATTTTATGAACAGGTGTTCGGTAGCCCTATGGGGTCCCCTCTCTCCCCTATCCTTGCGGACATTGTCATGGATGATCTTGAGACTTTCTGCTTGAAGCAATTAGGTTTCACGATCCGATTTTTTTGTCGTTATGTTGACGATGTCTTCGCGATAATTCCGAAGTCTAATATTGATGAAATTTTAACGATTTTAAATAATTATCACACTCGGTTGAAATTTACCTACGAAACTGAGGAAAATAACTCAATCAATTTCTTGAATACGACTGTCATCAGGGAGAATGATACCTTAATTACTAACTGGTACACGAAACCTACCTTTTCCGGTCGATACGTTAATTATTTTTCTAGTCACCCGAAAAAATATAAACTGAACAATATAATAAGCTTGGTCGACCACGCGATCTTACTTTCCGACAAACGGTTCCACGATAATAACATTGATAAAATCAAAGAGATACTTTTGAACAATTGCTATCCCCCGCATACAGTTGACAGATGTATTAAAGATAGACTAAAACTACTCAGTAACCGTGATAACACATCTAACACGAATGATATTGTACGACGTATACCGGAAAATTGTATAACTGTTCCCTACATTAAGGGTCTCAGCGAGAGACTTTTGCGTATCTTCAATGATCACGGTCTTCACGTTCTTTATACAGTTCCTAAGTCCCTCGATTGCGTCATAAGGAGGGGGAAAGATAGACTAGATTGTTTCAAGCAGACTAACTTAATTTATAAAATTAATTGCGGAAATTGCGATGCCACGTACATTGGCCAAACCAAAAGACATCTCGAAACACGCATTAAAGAGCATAGGGCAGATATCAAGAAACATGTCAGCAACCATTCCGTCGTTAGTAAACATCGTACCTCTCTTGATCACGAATTCGAATGGCATAAAACTGAGATATTACATAGCGAAAAACAAGTTAGAAAACGCGAGATCGCAGAAATGTTTTTCATAAAACAAAATAACAATACAATCAACCTACAGAAAGACACGGATAATTTGACCGGGGCATACGATATAATAATAAAGAACATTTAACGTCGATCGCGATCAGTGTGCCTTTGTCAACCGTGGGCTGCTGACATGCTTTTCCCACACATACTACGTCTTTTACATATGACGCGCAAACTTGTAAGTTGTTTAAAATTGTTAATTTATATTTTATTTCTTTTTATTTATTTTTTTTCTTTTTTTATATATAATTTTAGTTCTTGACTTTTGGATTGTTGGCACAATGCCAGGACTGAATTGTTTGTGAGAGATAGAACACTTGATAAGGACCGAAAGTGACGGTCGAAACGTCGTGAGATAATAAAATTCATATATTGCCAGTCAGAGTCGATTATTACTGCTCCTTTTTATTTTATTCACTGGCGAAGAAAAGGTTTCTTTATTGATTTTCTATTTTTTCATCTAGATAAGATATAAGGATGATGCCATTTCTTTATCCGGATGATCATCTAGATATCTAGATACTGGTAAACACTGGCGTTCTATATTATAATGAATGAAGATTTAAATTAGTATGGCTTTCATGTAGTCGTAATGAAAATCGTAGACGCGCGTCTTGAATATCTCGAGAATGCACATGCCGACGTATATGGGTTTGTTCAACCTCACCTCGAGCCTGCGCAACTCGACAGCAATCAGATACTCCGCGAAGACGCTTCGACTGTGAAAATTCGGTTTAGCGATCATCGCCTCCGCGCCGTATCTCCCATCCCAACGCGTCACGAGACGCACGTCGACGTGATCTCGCACGTTTTCCATGGTCTTGCCGAATACCGCGTTGTTCATTAATTTGTACATTTCTCTCTCGAAATCGTTGCTAGCGCGAGTTCTGAATCCCGTGTTGAGCTCTATGTATCCGCGAAACCACGGAGACTGCGCGAATCGCAGCGCGCGATGAATCCTCGTGACGCGCAATCCGTATCGCACGCATTGCTGTAGATTACGGTAGTTCAGCATGTAGCGCGGCTTATCGCACAGAGTGGCGAGGAGTTTATCGCACCGTTTTCCGGGAGGCTTATCGCGCGTCGGGCAGAACGGATGGTCAGCGTGAGCGTCGTGGAGTTCCCGCGGATACGCAAGGTCGACCTCCAAGATGTAACCGATAGCGGAGTCCAACGTCACGGACGTTACGTCGAGTCTCTCCGCGTCGTCGACCCATGAAACTCCGCGTACGGCAACGGTTCGCACATCGCCCAACCGTACAGATTGTTCACGTCAAAGTACATGAGATACGTCGACGGTTGTGAAGAGTCGTGCGATCGCATGTATTTGTTGTTAGCTCGCGCGTACCTGTTGGAGCATTGACTCAGACCACCGCGTATACCGCGCTCCACGAACATTACCATGTCGATATCTGTGAGTAACTCGAATCGCACCCCAGTGTACTTCAGCATTGCGTCCCACGTGTATCCCGGTAGGGTGTAGTAATGCGCGGGATCCATTCCGTAAGTGTCGATACAGGTGCCGCGAAAATTTTCGAAGATATCCGCCAGGAGAAGCACGTCCGTTTTAAGATACAGATCGCTGTACTCGCCGAGATTTCCCACGCGAAAACAACGCCAAACGTTCCGCGCATGCTCGTAATCGCTCTCGGTCGCGGTCTCGCCGGTCAACGATCTGTAAAAGGTCTTGCGCGGCGGTAATTCCGTCACCAGCAACTTATCGAAGCCGTCGACGTACTCGTACGAAAATACGCCTTTACGATTTTTAGCTTGTTTCTATCGAGATACGACGCCAATTTCTCGAGACTGGTACTGAGAAATTTGAACGAATCCACGAATCGCAACTTCGTGCAGTTTCCCCAGTTAACGCCCTCCCTCACATTCTTCGTGAACGATATGTACGTCTCTTTGGTGAGCGGTAATAAATCGATGCTACCCTCGAAGCTGTTAGCCAGATCCTTGATAATAAAGTGGGCGTCGTAACCGGAAAAATTGTGAAAAAACACAGGAATAACGTACGAGTCTCTATAATTTATATTGCAGCGCGGATGCGCGGGACCTCTGTAACGTCCGGTCAAGTGACAGTAATCGCGCACGCGTTGATCCTTCGATTCGAACGGTCTTTCGCATATGTGCCAGCTCGTCGTGCTCCAAAAATTTCGTGTCTCGTCCAGCGTGAGCTCCGCCTTGGTCACGTTTGTCATGAGTATCTTATCGCGATGCGCGATAACGTTGAGCTCGTTGACGAACCACGACACGCAGTCCTCGCCGCGACGAAATCTGTACGCGGGTGGGATCTCGTCGTACGCGCTGCACAGGTAGTATCCCACGCTGAACGCTCTGTGATGCTGATAGGCGTATCTCTTGACGTTATCCCAGCATATCTCTTCTCTCTCCAACACGCATTCCAGATCGGCGTACACCACGAAGAGAAGTCGCTCCTTCCTACTGTGATCGCGAAAAAACAGCCACTTGTTGTCGTCGTTCGGAAGAACAATAGCGCAGTCGTTTATCTTTCCGCAGTCGACGCTGTGAACGGACAATTTCTCGCTCGAGTGAAAGTAGTGTAGGCATCTGAAAAAATATGTATGCTTTTTTCATTCCACATACATCTGATTCGCACGACTCCTTTTTTTATACCTACCGATCGCATATGTACTTCATTTTCTTGCTCCTGTTTAACTGAGACCCCACCAATCGCGACAGATTCTTTATCTACGCGAAATGACCACCGTTCGAGTTGTTTTGCGAATCTGACAAATACAACAAATTGACGTGACTGTCCTTCTTATCATCGGTCAGCCGCAAAGGAACGATCTCGTTGTCGTTCCGTTCCCTCCGCCAAGTAGTGAAAACGTTGACGGACACGTTGTTGAGTCGTTCGAACCTCGAAATTTGCCTCAGAGTCATAGGAAACTCGATTCCGTCAAGATTCAATTGTGTCGAATAGTGAGGGTACGAGCTACACTTGTCCGTGTGTCTTTCAACGGGATACAGAGCGGAGATTATCGCCCACGCGAAACACGCGTTGTCTCTCGAACGCACGTTGATCACCGCTCTCTTCAGCTTTATCCATCGCGGTATTTCCACCCAACATCCGGCGTGCATGGGATTGCACTTGTTCACGTTCACAATCAGGTTCAATATACGCGACAATGCCCAACCACTGTTCCTGAAACTCATCCAGACCCACCAGAGTGGCATCGATCACGTATCTGTCGTACCACTCTCGCAAATCGGACGTAGGAAAGAGCTGACGATTTCTCGTGGCGACGCTTTTGACGGCGGTTTGAGCTCCCGCGACGAACTTGCTATTGAAAACTGTGTTGACCTTCAGGCACGCGTGTCTCTCGTGATTGACGCGCACTTGTTCGAGCACCGTGTCCCTCGCGTCCTCGAGAAATAGTCGAGGATCGACATGATTTATCACCGCACCGGTCAGTACGCAACTGTCGAAAGCCGCCTCAATCTCCGTCCACGAAAATCCTCTGCTCGGTTCACCGTGACCGGCGCCCACATGCGCGAAACGACGCAGAGCGTTTCTCGCTTCTTCCAAACGCGCCACTCGAGCGATAAGAGAGTTCAACGTTCCGGTGTACGTCGGACGAGGTTTTTCACGGCATCTCTCTCGCAGAGACGCGAGACGCTCGTCGCACCGTCGTTCCCACTCGTGATACGCGTCCAACGAGTCGACGCCGGTCGCGAGTTAGATGAGATCGCGACCTTCCTGCATTTTTTGACAACGTTCTCGCGCTTTCGCAAACTTAAAACTGGCTATCTAATTGCGCGAGGATTCGCGTTCTCCGCGCGTTTATATAGCGTCCCGTCGTCGGCACGCCCGATAACGATTCGACGGCGGATGTACGGGTTCAATATGGCAGCAGATAACCGCGCCACGTTTCCTGGAATAACTTTGAGAAATAACCGCGACGACGACGTACGGTCACGCGTCTCGCGCGTGTCGGCGACGAGTAGAGCACGTGAAGAAACAGAGACGATCTCCGACGACGACGACGACGACGACAATGTTTGGCGGTAAATGTTAATATAAACTCGCGTACATTGAAATTGTTTTTGTCTGTACAATTATTATTACAATATCGATTTTAATAGTTATTACAATAAAAAATAAACATGATGCGTGCGCTTTTACTTAAACATGATGCATGCGCTTTTACTTTGCGCAGTTGAAAATGTAAAAATATCGATAACACGTAAGTGTCCGCGTTGTGAGTCCAAGCGAGAGATGCGGAAAAGATCTCCGACGACGATCAATTGTCGTGGGCCGACGATCGATTACCGACGCACCGTCGTCGTTGTCGATGCGGGATCCATCCGCGAAACCGCGGAGAAGCGCCTCCGTCGCTCGGTCGCGCTCCCCTCGCGCCCCGCCGCCCCTGAAAAGCGCGAGAGAGGAAATTTGGAGTAGCGCCCTTCGTAGCCCCCCCTATCACTAACCCGAAAAGCAGCGGCGGGGCGGCACCCGTCTGCCGACGCCATCCCCTCGCCCACCGCTTACGGCATTCCCCACGCGTTCCGCTTCCTGCCCCGTACCCGCCGTCAATTGCCCCACAGGGTCGAACCCCCTATAGTATGCCTACTGATCAATAGTATACTATTTGTCAGTGGTAACTCTATCAATAGTTTCAGTTTATGAAACTATTGGATCAATAGTATACTATTCATCGTATAGCAACGTCGCTAAAAGTGTACTCTTCGTCAGTAGTAAACTGTTAAAAGTTACTATTAACGTACTATTCAAATCTAATAGTTACTATTGAAAGCCCAATAGTTACTATTGGATCTCAATAATTTTTTTTCATAAGGGGTATACTGACTGGTGCGGTAATAAATTCCAAACACATCGAACCTCGTCAATTTCTCAATGCGAAAGACATTGTAATCGATCGTTTGCGAAACGTCATGCAACGACATGACAATGTAAAGATAAACACTATGTTTAATGGTGAATTTGTTGCGGGTGACAAACGCGCGAATAAAAGTATCGCTACGAGAAACTGTGAACTCTTTCGTACGTCCGATCTGCAAGAATGGTACGTGTTGCGCGTTATCGAGCCTACTCTAGTATCGCAGGAGGAATTCCAGGAACATGATAGCGGGTGGGCGTTGTCACGCATAGTTAATTTAACGGTGAACGTGAACAAATACAATCCATTGTATGCGGGGTGCTTTGTAGAAATACCGCGAGAAATTAAAATGAAGAGAGCGATGATCAACGTGCGATCAATGGACAATGCATGTTTCACATGGTCAGTGACGGCTGCTCTGCATCCAGCCCAAAGACATGTAGATCTGGAATTGTCGTACCCTCATTATAAGTCGGTGCTATATCTTACAGACATTGAGTTTCCAATGACATTGAGTAAAATTAAAAAGTTTGAAAATCTCAACGACATCTCCATCAACGTGTACAACATTGAGAAAAACAAGGAACTTGCTATCTTACCAATATGGCTCACCGACCGAAAGATGGACAAACATGTAAATCTGTTGTACGTGCATGATGACAACGTGGGACATTTTGCATGGATCAAGAACCTATCCCGCCTCGTGAGCTTGCAATTTAATAGACATGAGCACAGAAAATACTTTTGCGATCGGTGAGTATATATTTTTTAATCTACGATATTATATTTTTATAACAAAAATTTAAAAAATATGTTTTTTGCAAATGTCTACACTACTTCAGCTCCAGCGAGAAATTGGAAACCCACACCGTCGACTGTCGGGAGATGAATGACTGCGCGATCAAGTTACCGAGTCATAACGACAAGTGGTTGACTTTTAAGAATTACAACAGGAAGGAACGAGTTCCGTTTATCGTATACGCCGACCTGGAATGTACCCTGGAGAAGATGGAAGCGGATCCGAAAACGTCCACGTACACGTATCAACATCATCACGTATTTAGCATAGGGTACTACGTGCGTTGCTCGTACAACGACTCGTTATCAATGTATTGGTTTCGTCGCGATAAGGATTGCGTCGCGTGGTTCGTCGAGGAGCTAAGACGTTTAGCACATGACGTAAAGACTATCTTGTCCGCTAATGTTCCCATAGCAGATTTCACGCGAGACGAGTGAAAAAAGTTTAACAGCGCAACGCACACGGAAAGACTGGCGCCCGACAAAACGCTGGGCTGCGAAGCATGCATAAACACGTTGCGCGTGCAACGTAAAAGGCTGTGTGCAACTCAACTTCTCCCGCTCAATCTTGCACGTCGATCTGCCGCGCTAACTTTGCACGGCAATTTCTTGTGCAAAATAACCCGATGATTTCTCGTGCAAATTAGAGTGATAAAAATGCAGGTAAAATAGAATTAAACTTTTTTTCACAATATACTTTCATCACCATAAAAATTTTGAATTTGGCCTTTAGTGAAATTGAAGTTGAAATCGCGGGACGCGGAAAACACCGGGCAATTTGCAGCGGAAAACGCCGTGCTAATGTGACTTCGAAAACACCTGTCTCGACCACGAAAACTGTTGGCAATAGAGACGCGATTTCATTGTACCAAAAGAACACTGACGTTCGATGGTATAGACGCGCCATCCGGTGGTCGCTGCAGCAACGTGCTTTTGCCTGCTTCGTAGCCGAGCGTTTCGCCGGGCGCGAGTCTTTCCGTGCACTGTCACGTGTGCGAAAAACCGTTCAAGCCAGACGACGTGCGAGTACGCGATCATTGTCATCTGACCGTTCGATACAGAGGTCCCGCGCATTCAAATTGCAACTTAAATTACAAAGATTCGCATTGGATTCCCATAGTTTTCCACAATTTATCGGGCTACGACGCGCATTTTATTATTACGGAAATAGCTACCGCGTACGAAGGACGTGTAGACTTACTTCCAATCACGAAAGAAAAATACATTTCATTTACGAAAAACGTTAAAAGTACCGAAGATAAAGATAATAAAATTTACGTCAAACTGCGATTTATCGATTTATACAAGTTTCTCACCGCTAGTCTCGATAAATTGGCATGTTTTCTCAGCAAGGATAAACTGCGTACATTGCAACGCGAATTTTGTAAATTACCCGCAGAAAATTTTGATTTGCTGACACGAAAAGGCGTATTTCCGTACGAGTACTGATTGCGTCGAAAAGTTGGAGGACTCGTGTTTACCACCGCGCGATTTATATCTCAAAACCGATGTCTTGCTGTTGGCCGATATCTTTAAAAATTTTCGCGATAGCTGCGTCGCGAGTTATGAACTCGATCCCGCGTATTATTACACTCTACCGGGTTTTACGTGGGACGCTATGTTGAAGCATACGTGTGTCAATTTCGAACTACTCACCGACATTGACATGGTCATGTTTATCGAACGCGGTATACGCGGTGGTTTCGAGTTCAATGTTCAAACAGATACGCGCGGGCCAACAACAAGTACATGCAGTCGTACGATCCATCGAAACCGTCGTACCTGATGTATTTCGATGTAAACAACTTGTACGGCTGGGCAATGTGTATGCCATTGCCTTACGCAGATTTTCAATAGGTCGACGACGTAACCGATTTTAATTTTATGGATGTCGCGTTGGATCCCTCGATAGGCTACATTTTCGAAGTCGACTTGGAGTATCCGCAACATTTTCACAACGCGCACACTGACCTACCGTCCTGTCCAACGTGCGATAAACCACCCGGTAAGCGACAGGACAAGCTCCTCGCAACATTATACGATAAGAAACGTTATGTCATACATTATCGCAACCTGCAGCAGTGTACTCGTCACGGTCTCCGTATACCAAAGATTCACCGCGCATTGAAATTCGCGCGATCTCCATGGCTTTGCGATTATATAGAACTCAATACGAGAAGATTGGCCAAGAATGATTTCGAAAAAACTTTATACAGATTGACGAACAACGCTGTGTTTGGCAAAACCATGGAGAACGTGCGCAATCACGTTGACGTGCGACTCCTGACTCATTGGGAGGGTAGATACGGCGCGGAGGCAATGATTGCGAAACCAAATTTTCACAGTCGAAGGGTTTTTTCGGAGAATCTAGTAGCAATAGAAATGCGAAAACTCGAGGTAAAGTTCAACAAACCAATCTACGTGGGTATGTGCATCTTCGATATATCCAAGCATGTTTATATGAATTTCATCACGAGTACATGTTACCGTTGTATCGGGACAAGTGTAAAGTTACATACACCGATACGGACAGTCTCATTTATCACATCGAGTGCGACGACGTGTACGATACCATGAAGCGCGACATTAATAGATATGACACTAGCGATTACGCGGTCGATAATGCATACGGTATCCCACTCGCCAATAAAAAAGTTCCGAGCTTGATGAAAGACGAAAATAACGGAGCGATAATGACTGAATTTGTCAGGCTTAGAGCAAAGATGTACGCCTTGCGAGTCGACGGTAAGAAAGATACGAAAAAAGTCAAAGAAGTTAACAGTAACGTCGTAGCCAGGTCGATAACGTTCGACGATTACACTCGGTGTCTGCGAGACGAAATTGAAATGACGCGGCAGCAGGTTTTCATAAGGACCAAACTACACGAGGTGTACACCGTGTCCGAAACGATAATCGCTCTAAGTCCGTACGACAATAAGCGATACATTATACCCAATTCTACCGAGACGCTGCTATGGGGCATTATAAAGTACCATTGTAAATGTGTATTGTAAATACATTTGTATATTTTGAAAATAAATGACTCATTTGTATGTATAATATGTTTTTATACTATAATAAATTTTTACAATACGTTATCCTTGTGTATCCATGAATTGTGTGAATTATCAAATCCCAGCCACTTTACATAAACCTCATCCCCCTTTTGCGCAAAACTTTTTCAACGAGATACACGTCGGGATTAGCAACGCGATGCAACTCGTATTCGTACAGATGTACCGCCCCAGTCAAACTCCCCGCCTGGCAGTGTCCTCGAATCGGATCACGCGGGAGTATTAACGGCGATCGGCCGCGAGGCCTCACGCCACTCTGACACGCTTGGCTCTAGAACACCGTGACCGCCGGGGCACGAAGCCCTCGGGGCACGCGCTCTGCCTAACCGAGTAAGTAAGGAAACGATGAAAGTAGTGGTATTTCACCGGCGATGTTGCCATCTCCCAATTATGCTACACCTCTCATGTCTCCTTACAGTGCCAGACTAGAATCCACCGGCGACAGGTTCTCCGCAGGAATCTTCCAATAGATACGTCACGGGATTAGTTTTCTGCACTTTGACGATTCTAAACACCTCTGTGGTCCAATTTGGCGTGTATCCTTTCTCGAAGATTGTCTTGAATTTACTCACGCGTACCGAATCGCCCACTTTAAATCGCGCGGGAGCAGCGATCTTTACGTGACTGTACACCGTTGTTAGGAGCTTGTCGGCGATCGCGGGGGTAACATCGATGGGTCGCATGCCGATAGTGCGATGCTTTTGCGCGTTGTAATCTGACACGAGACCCGGCAGCGAGTCGATCCATTTATAATTTCCATTGCGCGTAAACATTTTCCACATGTCGTTCTTGAGCGTGCGATTAAATCGTTCAACGACCGATGCATTCATTACGGAAGAGGTCGAATAGTGATTGATATTATGTTTCTTCAAGAGTTTCTGTACGTTTGCGTTGTAAAATTCTTTGCCCTTGTGAGTATGCAGATTTTTCGGACATCTTCCGCCGTTTCGAATTATTTTTGCAATCGCCGTAGTAACCTCGGTCTTTGAGCGGTACGGCCCATGCGTGCTTGCTCAGCACGTCGATAACGGTAAGTATGTAGTGGTAGCCTCTGTTGAATCGCGTGTATGGACGCATCTCGACCACATCCGCCTGCCACGGGTCATCGTATCCGTGCACTATGACACGTCTTCGCGGAAAATTTCTTCTCGCAGGAGCGTGCAGTTCCTCCACCAGCCGCCGTTTCTCAGCTGTTTGCTTCTTACTAGCCATAACGAAGACGCGCAAATGACGTAGAGATCAGATGTACGTTCTTATCTATTCGCGATGATTCGCAATTACATCTTGAATCATCTTTTGAAGTTCGTTTAGGGTAATTTGCACGTTATTCTGGAATGTGACTATCTTTCTCTCGATTTCATCCTGTCAATCTTTCAAAATTTGCACGCTCAGCTGCACGTAGCGCTTCTTAGCAGCATCGCCATCATCTACAGGCAGCGCTACCCGTCGAATCTTGCGCGATTTTGCGTCAAAGTCGGTGGTGACCACGCAAAGAGCGTTATCGCGCACGTAATTTCTGAGTAATCCACTCCATTGATAGTACGGTTCCGCACCGCCTCTTCCGAGCGATATACCAAACTTGTTGATCGGCATTTCGATGTTGATTGAATGACTCGTCGACGCGCGGTTTAATTTATAATAAGTCCGGTAAGTTTCTCGATAATCGACAGGATCTCGTTGTCGTGACCGTTGTGACCCGCTAGGCGCGAAGCTTCGATCAATCGGAGACGATCTACAAGCTTGTTGGGATTGTCCCAATGAACATAGTCGATCTTGTTGTTTAATGTCATGGCACGCAATATACCTTTTCCAGCTTTTTTACCCTAAATCGACGATGCAATTATATGGTCGATCTTGTTGTCGTTTAATGTCATAGCATGCGGTATACCTTTTCCAGCTTTTTTACCCGAAATCAACGGTGCGATTATATGTCTGTACTTGTTGCAGCCGACGGCTGCAATCATGGCGACTCCCGCCATGCTAAAACAAACACCGACCGTCGTGGATGACCGGAACCTCGAGCAGCCAATAACAACGCCGAAAAGGACAAAGGGAAAAAGGCCCATCATCCGGAACCCGGAGGTAACGACCGGCCAAGACAACCCGGCCGACCTGCGGGCGCACCGAAGAATGATTAACGCGGCGATAAAGGACGCGACAATAGTGTCGTGCCGACAGTAATGATAAAAAATTTTGTTCTTGTTCATTAGTGATAAGTGCGGGAAAAAAGAATTGCGAGTCTATTTATGTTGTTCCCCTTAAATATCCCATAGCGAATAAGACAATTGAGTGAGCGAAGTGGAAGGGTAAAATAACCACCACATAGGGATATACAAATCCAGTTTAGTTTATTGTATAGCGGTAAAAGCATTTTGAGTTCCAATTTTACAAATTAATTCCTTTTGGTTTTGTGATAACAATCAGTTGGGTAGAATGGCCCAGTTGATAATTTATATTTTGGTTTATGGTTCAACGACATAAGTCGTAGTATGATTAAAAGGTCTTTTTGGTTTTGATTAAAAAATTTTTCTTTTGGCTGTTTGTCAGCGAAATTCAGACTAACGAATAATAACCGTAGTTTAGACTAAGAATCCAGATTAATAGCACAACCTATCGTGCTACTTGTAAAATCGCCTTAAAGGCGAACGGACGGAAAGATTTGTACCGAGAGCGGTATGAAACGGGCATTAGGATCGTGCCAAGCTAAGGCACAAGAGTCAGGGTAAAGGCGCGGCGACAACGCGAAACGGCCTATAACGGTAATAATGAAGGCGACACCCACGAGCGAAAGGGTGTAGTAAAGTGGTCAAAATGGACAGCAAAATCGAAGGCCAGCATAGGAGCACCGTTCCTATCCCCAAGATTAGATAAACCAACGCGAGTAAATGTGAGATTTACAATAGGCGATCGCGTGAACCGATCACCGGCTGAGATGGGGGTACCACGGGGAGCGGTTAGCGGTTTCGACCAGCCACTCAGCTAGACGGCGAGGTAACAATGCGAACGCGTCGGCGGCATCACAATTAGCATAAAACTAGCGATGGTTGACGGACCGGACGCGTAATCGTAAAGATAAGGGGACCACGTGGGGATGGTATACGGTTTCGGCCAACCAACAGTCCGATCGGCGAAACAGCGACGGGAACGCATTGGTGGCATCACAATTAGCGTAGACCGACCAATGGTCAATAGGCCGGACGCGTAAATCGCGAGATCGCGATCCACGGCGAGCACGCGGTAATGTGGTCACGGCGTATACCGCCGGGAGCACATACCGGGCGAGTTCATCGTACGAGAGAACGTGGTTAGCACAATGGGCAAACCACCAGAAGCAACGCGATAAACGCGACGCGATATAGACTAGGGGCGTCCAATTAGATTATCCGGGGCGAACCCGTCACCACCGAGAACGCGGTCGCGGAAAACGCGAACCACACTATGACCGAATGGTAAATGTATCGGCACAGTCCGACCACCTGGTACATGAATCAATGTGGTACGACTGAGAGAGGCAGTCGATGAGTCAAGCCAAAGGGTAATAGGAAGTATCGAGTTATCATAAGCGATACTTCGTAGTACCATAAGGAGGTACAGTTGCGCGAAATAGAAGTCGTAAATGACCCAGGTGACCGGAACGTGGTACAAGGAAAGATTTCAGGCGGTAGTCCTAAGAGAAAAACTGTGTACACGCGGAGTCCCAATTCCGGTGGAGGGAATGATAATATAATGTCCTAAGGATTTATTAATTAATTAAGGACCATGAGAATTGGAACGCGGCGTAGAAGAGCAATAGAATTCTCGAGAAGGTATGCGCAAATATGTATTTAGAAAGCTGTACAAATATGCGAATAACAAGTCAAGGAGCCTTTTGTTCGCGGTAACATCTGGCACGGCAAACAATAGCCTAGGAACGCGGAAGCGACGAACGCCACATGCGGGCGCGTGACGATCACGCGTCAAGTAAGTGCGAATGGGCGTACCCAGGCAGTAGTGGGGCGGCAGCTCGGAAGTCGGGAGCCGCAGCCGGGGCGACAATTCGGGGAGTCTTCGCCGGAGTCTGAAAGAGTAGAGCCGATTCTTATCCGGTCTCGCAGCTAATACTTAGACTCAGCGTTGAACATCCCGCGGTAGGCGCGTTAAACTTTAAGACACTCGAGGTTGAAACTTGTATCCTGAAACAGTAAAATAAATTATATTTTACCTATCTAAAAAGAAAGACTTTAAATTCACTCGTGTGCGGTACCCTTACCATATCGATATACCAACCGGATCCTAATCCTTACCTGTCGGCGATCCTACGTCCGCTCGGGGAGATCCAGAGGCGGTCCAGCGGCGGTCCAGAGACGTCCAGTCAGCGGTGCACAGCTGCAGTCCAGAGGTCCGAAATCCGTGGTCCAGCGGCGATCCAAGATCCAACGGCGAAACAAGGAGACCTGGAACAGAAAGAGGAAAGAGGAATCAGCGGGGCATCGAGAGGTTGGGAAAATTATTCACTTATCCTAAAACCTTTCTCGGTTTCTTGGTCAAAATCGAGTGGCGACCGTGAAAATTAAAAGTAAATTTGAACTCAACTGCGTGGAAGGGCGTATGATTGATGAACTCTAGTGTACTGTTCGGTCACACTTGTATCCCGTGTTGCCATTTAATCGAGCATGCGCATTATGATTGCGTTTATGAGCATTCGTCATCAACAACATGCTCTTGTACTTTTGCATATCGTCCTTCGTGTAGATTACGTCATTGGGAATTCTCTTAAAAATCAACTCGTAAAGACAGGGTTTGCCTGCGTATCGTATGCCGTCAATAATTATGTTGTCCGCGTTGTCCACGTCAAAACGTTTATTACCGAGCATCATTCCATTGTTGGTGAAATAAACGCCGTACACGGTGTCTATAGCGCTTTCTTGATCGTCGCTCAGAACAGCCCCGACGTACTTTTGGCTCAATGGACCCAAGTGATCTCGCAACGTTTCTCGACCCTCAGATGTTTGCAACTGCTGTCGAACGGACGTCACGAGCGAGTCATCCGTGGTTTCGAAAACACCCTCGTTTGCGAGTGATTCGAGCATTGTAGGTTGTACGGTTTTTGCGGACGGCGCAGCGGTTATCGGTGGTTTATCCAACGGAGCTTTCGATCGTTTCGATTTACGTGGTTGTAAAATTTTGGTTATTTCGCTCAAATTAGATGGCACAGTTATCGATCGTTTCAACGTAACCGGAGTTGAAGCCATTACAGAGTCGTTTGGCCGTTTTCGTTTGAGCTTTGGCTCTTTGTCTTCCCACGCCGTTTCATTCTCAATCTTTGACATTTCAGATTCTTTGCCAACAGTGTTTTTGGCAATCTGCTTTAAAGGTTCGATGATGGGCTTAAAGTGTCTCTCCAACGCGATATCTTCATCCATTTTTCCGGTTTTCAAGGCGTGATACTTTTTGCGAATCGAATCGCTCGTTTTCGCAATTTGATTTGCTATCCTCTCGCGCTCTCTAATCTCCTCGCTGCAGTCCATGTTGCGAGAATGTTGTTCAATCGACATGTCGGCAACAACTAACCACGTTACGGTATCGCAAAGTCGTTAAATCCTTTTCTATATCGACCATTCGAAATCGCGCTGTCTTTGACTATCACTACGAATCCATACTTTTGTTGCCAACATGTATGACACAATTTACAGAAATCCTCATAAGACATATCGGTGTTTACGTGATCGTTGTATACGTGTTTCAGATTGGTACCATCCTGTTTAAACATAATCAATAAATTTGCGTTGTCGCGTATAAGATGCTTCGGTATTTTTGCATACGTCTGACAAAGATAGAAGGAGTCAACGTCCGTGTGCCGGCCCATTGCAAAGTATTCTTCTATCGTATCCTGCTTGTCGCACGTCATCAAAGAGAAAAATAGAATTCGGGAGTGCCTCGCTCGGTAAAATGACGTCACTGTAATTCGAGAACGTAAAGTAGCCAATCTTTTCTATCGGTGTTAGTATATTCTCCAAATATCGATATTTTGGTTGTTGCAACGATTTCGAGTACACGTACACGTTCTCGAAACGTACACCGTGCGGACTTTCCAGCAAGACGTTTGTCTTGCCGCAATTCGACGGACCGCAGATGATATCGCGTATAGAAATCGGTAGCATATCTCCATATTTGCGTACCTCTTTCGTTAACTGTATCCTATCGTCAAAGTTTGTCACTTTGATCGTCCGCGATTGTAGTACGAACCGCATTTTACCTCCCCTCTACAACGAATGAAAAACAGTATCGAGAAAGCTGGCCTATTTATAGAGGTGCGTAGAGCTAAGATGCTCAGTCTTTAAAATGTTTTTGCTCATGTCGAATAACAGCGATATTTGCGATTTAACCGCCGAGCAGTTAAAGTATATACCAAAGGTCATTCTACTACGACAGTTTTATAATTACGTAGATTATTTGTGGGATAAGCTTCCCGAACATATCAAGGCAGATTCGGAGGTTCAGCAATATCGTCGCTGTTTAATACATTATAATTTGCCGTGTCATCAAACGCATGTCAACGGTCCGCCGCCGTTGATAAAGAACTGCGGCGAATGTCACCGAAGATGGGTCGAGGTCTGTTGAATCGCGCGATAAACGCACTTCCGATCGAATTACATATCCCCGGCTATCAATTTTGCGGTCCAAGAACTCATTTAGAAACACGATTGGCAAGAGGTGATCGGGGTATTAATCCATTAAACGCAGCGTGTCGCGAGCACGACATAGCCTACTCGCGTAGCAACGATCTCGCAGAACACGTGGCCGACAATATACTCGCCGCGAAAGCGCGAAAACGTGTCACCGCGAAAGATTCGATTCTCAGAGAGAGAGCTGCAGCTACAGCCGTCTGGGCGACCATGAAGGCTAAGACGAAACTTGGTATGGGTTTGAAAACGAAGAAAAAGAAGAAGAACAAGCGAATACTTCCGGTAGCGAAACGCGGCGGTATCCTGCCGATCCTGTCGTTGTGGGGGTCCTCGGTTCGTTGGTCCGTGGAGCGGCGGCAGTCGCAAAGGCCGTGAACGATAACAAAGCCGCGCGGCGTCAGCTGGAAGAGATGCAACATCACAATCGCGCCATGGAAGGTCACGGACTTTATCTCGCTCCGTACAAACGCGGACGGGGAGTCTCGAGAAAAAAAAACGTCGATGAGACGCTAAAAATCCCCAAGGGTGTAACTACCAACGTACAACTGCAACAACTGGCAAAACGTATGCGCATTCCATATTTTAGAGGTATTTTTATGCGCGACTCGTTACCGATCGGCGGTATACGTCGAAACGAGAGTGGCATCGTGAATTTGGATAATGCTGAGGGACCGGGTACTCACTGGGTGGCGTATGCGAAGAGGGGAGATTGTGCCATATATTTCGACAGTTTTGGCAATCTTCGACCACCGAAGGAAATGGCGCAGTATCTGAAGAATAATGTGACGAAGATAGAGTACAATCGCACGCCTTATCAACGATACGATCAGAGCAATTGCGGACAACTGTGTCTGCGCTTTCTACAGACGGTTGACAATCAATTTAAAGACCAGCGTTGCGCTGTTTAAACTCAGTATCCATTCAAACATGTCACTGACATTTACACTCACCGGCAAAAGCAGCATCCTCGCGGTAAGCTACTTTCCCGCCGTGGATTTGAGCGATGGCGATTACGAGCTCGGTCTGACAGATTTTGAAACCTATCACACGATACCGAATGTAAATTCGTCGAACAATAAATTCTACTTTGACGACGACAAGGAGATTACCATTCCCGAAGGATCGTACGAACTGCGTGATATAGACATGTATCTGAAACGCGCCCTTTTATGGGACCAATCCAATAATGTCTCGAGAAAGAATCATGTCGACGAAGATGAAGAGCACCCATTGATTATTATTCGGGCTAATAACAATACGATGAAGAGCGAGATCAAGTGTGCTTATCGGATAAATTTCACAAAACCGAACAACATTGGATCGCTGCTAGGATTTTCAGCGATACGCGTGGTGGAGTCGCGACAATTGCACGAATCGGATTTTCCGATAAATATCATCAACGTAAACATCATTCGCATAGAGTGCAACGTGACCGCGGGTGCGTACAGTAACGACAAGTACGTGCACACGATACACGAGTTTTCACCGAGTTTGCCTCCAGGATATAAGATATCGGAAACGCCGGCACAGATCATTTACCTTCCGATCATCGTACGGAGCGTTTCGGATTTGACGCTTCGCGCCGTGGATCAGGACGGTCGATTGATTAATTTTCGCGGAGAGGAGATCACCGTTAGACTGCATGTACGAAGACGACAACGGTAACGTGAGATGCTCATACTGAACGAAACTGAGCCGATGCAACAGACGAGAAACAAAATTAGAGAGGCAATCCGATCGCCAAAGAAGAAACTCACTGCGTCGAACGTTGAATTTTTGAAATCATTGGGTTTCGTCGTACGAAATGGCTAATATCTTAAACATTGGAGGTGAACCGATCTTTGACGACAGCGTCGTAAAGATTGAGACACACACGTACAATCTGTACGCCAATACGACGTTTGGTCATAACGATGAGATAAGAATACCCATACAACAGCAGGATTTATACACGTTGCCGTGCGAAAGCTTTCTCTACGTTGAAGGAAGATTGACGATAAAGAGAGAAAATGACGAGTCTGAGACAACGCTTGCGAATAATTGCGTGGCGTCCATGTTTGACGAAATTCGATACAAGCTCAACGGTGTGGAGATTGACCGCAACAGAAACGTTGGAATAACCAGTACTATCAAGAATTATGTATCGGTAACATACGGCAAAGCAAAGATTATGCAAAATGCTAGATGGGACATTTTATCTTCTCACCCGGAGGGATATTCCAACTTTTGCGTACCGCTCAACACATTGTTGGGCTTTTGCGAGGATTACAAACGCGTGGTTGTTAACGCTCGTCACGAATTAATTTTGATACGAGCGCGTAGCAATAACAATTACATTGTAGGAAATCCGGCGACGGAGCCGGAAATTGAATTGTTTAAAGTACAGTGGCGAATGCCTCACGTTACATTAAACGAGGTCAATAAACTATCCATGCTACGGGCCTTGGAAAGCGGGCGATATCTTAGTGTCAGTTTCCGTTCGTGGGATCTGTACGAGTGCCCCATGTTGCAGAACACGACCAAGCATTCGTGGGCTGTCAAAATTGCAAATCAGCTAGAGAAGCCGCGGTACGTTATCTTTGCGCTGCAGACCGGTCGCAAGAATATCATGTCGCAAGATGTTAGCGTATTTGATGACTGTAACTTGACCAACGTGAAACTTTATTTAAACTCTGAATTTTATCCGTACGATGACTTGAATCTACATTTTGGCAAAAATCGATACGCCGTCCTTTTCGATATGTATGCGCGTTTTCATAAAGCTTATTACGGATACGACTGCTTCGATACGCTTTGCACCGTAGTTACATTCCTGACAAAAGGACCTTTTGTTGTCATTGATTGCTCACGACAAAACGAGTCTGTCAAGAGCGCCACCGTGGATGTGCGAATAGAATTTGACTGCAAAGAGAATGTACCGGCAAATACTACCGCCTATTGTCTCTTCTTGCATAATCGCGTAATCGAATACTGTCCGTTGTCGAACGTAGTGCGCAAAATCATGGAAATTGCAATATCAGCACATATTGCAATATAAGAGGCACCGATGTACCGCGATAAGATACATATTGCTCCGTCGTTTCGCATGATCGTACCAACGTTTGTTGATCTGCAAGGATTCGTCGTCGGGATGAAATTTGTCGTAAAGGAAGTGGCCGTTCTGAGAAACGGGACCGTTCTGGCGCATTACATTTTTACATGCCCCATGCCGTGGAATCTCCTCATGAAATCCGACAAGTCTTGCGCTTCCTGGTTGATTGCAAATCACCATGGACTACGATGGGAGGACGGAAACGTGCCGTACAGCATGGCGGAACACCTAATTACATCAGCCGTGCTTGGAGAGGGCGACGAGACGTCGACTCTTGTATACGTCAAGGGATGCCAGAAACGAGAATGGCTGGTGGATCTGCTTGAGAATTATGCGAGAGAAAACCTAAACATTGAGACTTTGGACGCAGATTACGAAGATATCGAATCTTTAAATAATCTAGATGTTACTAATGCTATACGATGCGGAAAACATGTTAATAATTGCGCATTACAAAATGTATTAAAAATATTTAACTGGTGGTCGCAACGCCAGAAAGAATTGTGATTTTTTTTTTAAATAAACTGTATATATATATATATATATAAATGTTACAATGTTTTATTTGCTTTTCCCACATTGTTTGTAGTATAATATAGATAGCTGTTTGAGCTGCTTTATAGTTGTTTAATAGCTGTTTGAAAGCTGTTCAATAGCTGTTTTAAAAATGTTTGAGCTGTTTGATAGATGTTCAAAAGCTGTTTTAAAGATGTTTGAGTTCTTTGATAGATGTTCAAAAGTTGTTTTAAAGATGTTTTAAAGATGTTTGAGTTGTTTGATAGATGTTCAATAGCTGTTTTAAAGATGTTTTAGCTGTTTGATAGTTGTTTAATAGCTGTTTTAAAGATGTTTTAGTTGTTTGATAGTTATTCAATAGCTGTTTTAAAGATGTTTAGGTTGTATGATAACTGTTCAATAGCTGTTTTAAAGATGTTTTAGTTGTTTGATAGTTGTTCAATAGCTATTTTAAAGATGTTTGATAGTTGTTTTAAGGGGCTGCTGGAGTGACGGCCGAACTTCTTCGATGTCGATAATGTCAACATTTCTAATTTTCTTTTTCCTATATCTATCTTTGTCTAACGAAATGACATCTGTCCTTGTTCGATCGCTGCGCCATCTCTTTTGCTGCTCTGCTTACTAGCCTGCGTGTATATTTTTGTGGAAAATATACGCGATTTCTTCGAAGCCCAAATTTTTTTTCCAGGTTTTCAATCTCAATTTCAACGGTACGTTATTGTTTGTGCACGTATTCTGAAGAGTGGGAACATTTCATTTCGTACATATAACCTATACAACTGTTTATATTAGAAAATATGGTTATGAGGTAATGTTCGAAATCGAACTGCTTAATAGAAAATTACAGAAGAATTTCTCTCGGAAACTCGATCGGATTCTCTCGAATATTACATTAAATTTCACGGCTGAATATATTCGCGTCTCCGAGAATCTTCGACGTGTTTCCGAGAAATTTCGAGAGGTACAAAAACTGTGTCACGCTTTTTCTGCTCGTACCGATTTTCTCCCTTTGTTTCGGGAACTTTCGAGCGAGAGGTAAACACCCGGGACAAAGAGAGAGACTTATTCGAAAACAGCTGATCGGTTGTCAGCCCCGAAAATAGCTGAACAGTTCAAATTTTCCAAATCGCTTACGTCTCAAGTTGTCGACAGCCGATTGGCCTCGCGTAATTTTCGGAGCGCAAACGGGGGTTCGGAGTGCAAGCCGATAAAGCTATGGTCCTCCGCGCGCTGCTCCGCATTCGCTTCCAAGTCTCATAGTCGAGAAACATTAGAATTCCTTTTCAACGCGCACACGAAATAGAAAGACTTTCGCGGCTCGCGTTTAGTCTACGCCGACTTTAACTCGCGCGGATCTATTGTTCGCGAACTCGAGAGGCTTGTGTTGAGTCACGCTGTCGTATTTTTGTAGACCTGGAGCTAGATGGTTTTGCGCGTATTAAGATATAACGGATATTAAAAGCAATGCACGTGGTATATTGAGAACAATTTATTGACCGTACACGTTGAATCGATCGACTAGACTGCTCAATACTAAAATTATATGCGCCCCTGGCGGATAGAAAGAAAACTCTGTCAGTGACGTGGCAGTCTTTCCTGCGCTCACGATAGGTACGCGCTAAAGTCGAATAATACAGGGAGTACGAAAACCTTTATTTTATTCAACACTCTCACTGTTTGAGTACTCTCTGTACGTTCTTAAACTTAACATTTTACCAAGTTTACGAAAATGCTCGCCAGGTATGGCCTTGGTAAATATGTCAGCTCTTTGAGTTTCGGTGGGTACGAACACTACTGAGATTTCGTGGCTCTTTACTTTTTCGCGTATGTAATGATGTCGCACATCAATGTGTTTTGTACGTTGATGCATCTCGGCGTTCTTTGTTAACCTTTAGAGGCCGGGGGTGGTCGAAATATCGACCACCCAAAAAACACAAGCTATTTGATGTTTTCAGGCAAAATTTGTGTGTTGAATAAGGGAAAAATAGTAAAAAAAAAAACTCTTTAAGTCCTTTTCCCGGCCTCTAAAGGTTAAACGTATCGCGCTTTGATTGTCGACATGCAACGGCGTTGCTTCGTCACAACTGACGCCAAGGTCTCTCAGCAGTTTTCGTAGCCAAACTGCCTCTCTTGCAACTGCTGCTGCCGCGACGTACTCCGCTTCCGTCGTGCTCAGCGTCACAAGTTTTTGGCGCTGACTAGACCAGGTGACCACCCCATTTGCAAAGCTAAAAACATACCCTGTAGTTGACCTACGTGTTTCTAAATCTCCTGCATAGTCTGCATCGCAATAACCAACTAAATTTGGCTCGTTTTCAGTAGCTATGTAACAGGTACTACCAGCTCGGGCCGGTCGCGGGGGGTGAGGGGCGCGGGGGAATCGGGTGAGGGGGGAGTGCGCCTGACCAATCACTGTCTTGCCTTTCCGTTCTCACAAGTAGTACGGAAAGGATCGGTTGGTGATTGGTCAGGCGCACTCCCCCCTCACCCGATTCCCCCGCGACCGGCCTGAGGCTAGAAGTATTACCGACCGCGTGTGGAAATCGCGCGTCCTCCCGCGTCGGTCGTCGCGCGCTAACTGATTCTCTTGGGAAAATATGAGCGTCGTTATCGACCGCGCGCGGAGAAGGAGATCGAACGCGTTTGAACGCGTTCGAACTCGTTCAAACTCGTTCAAACTCGTTCAAGGTCGCTCCTCGAGACGTTCCACGAAAATGCGTTCAAGGTCGTTCTTTTTTTCGCGGGTCCCGATTACCTTTCTTCGTTGTTGTTTTTCCTCGGTTCGAAGGTCGTTTCGCCCCGTATCGCGGTTGACGCGATCGCGGCGATTGTGGAGCTAGCGGAGTCGGGGGATCTGGGGAGCGCGGGATCGCGTAGAGATAGGTACGGATTTGGGAAAAAAGGAAAAAGAAAGACAGAGAACACACAGATGAGATATGAATTTTTTTATTTTGAAAAACTAAAATTATACGTACGTCGACGTGCGCTCACATTATTTTGCGCGTATGAATATATATTTGCAGACACGCGTCGCGACATTATGATCGGAAACAGAGCGCGGTAATTTCACAGACGACGATGTTGTTAGGATCGAAGAATTCGCTCTTCAGTATCGCATTTTTAGCCGAAGTGCCCGTCTTGATAGCGTTGGCGGCTATCTCCCGATAGCGCGAATAATTCGCGTCGATTTCCTCGGTCGCCGCGCTCAGCGCCGAGAGGATGCGATTGACGCAAAATCGGAGATCGTACAGCGTGAGCACGGTTTTGAGCGACATCGCCACACGAGCCGCGTTGGGTAGCTCAATACGTAGGATCGGCAGGTTGTTGATCATTCCGAATCGCAGCGTCATGTCTCCGATCGTTATCGGTGAGGGGGGGCGGGTTCCGTCGACGGGGGTGGATCGCATACACGATAATACGTCGCGTTTGCGCTCGACCAGTCCTTTCCACATATCGAGCGTCAGAGAGACTTCCCTGCCTTGTTTATCTCCCAAGGCGATATCCACGTACGAAGGCGTGGGTATACTGTACCACGGTGATTTAATCGTGATACCTAAGGCTAAGTATTTGTAGCCGGTCGTCGTCAGCAGATAACGCATCGTTAGGACGCGTATCGCAGGCACCTCAACAGGCATGTCGGTGGGGGGGGGTGAGAGCTGAAACGCGACTCCCGATGAAGATGATCGTCCGTCAAATCGATCCTTCGTATCTTGCAGTCGTCGTTCATCTCCGAATCCGTCTCGCGAGGGGAAAAACCCTTCGGCGCGGGTCGATCGGTCAGCGTCGAGAACATTTCGCACGCGTTGTAGTATCGTTCGTTTCTGATTTTTTATCCGACGCGTCGTATTCGGCTGACGATGCGATACTGAAGCTTTGGGGGGGACACATCGGTATAAGTAGAAAAGTTCTTACTATATATCGCGCGATGTGTGGTGTGGTGTGGGAATTTGCGCAGTTCTCTACTTCCTTCGGCGGATACGGCGATCGGAAAGCCGAACGCCGCCGCCGTCGTCGTCGTCGTCATCGTACGAATCGCTCGTCGGTGACGTTAAATCGTTGAGGCGTACGATTCGATCGAGGAGATCGCGCAACTGTTGCAACAGTTCGGCCTTAGGGCAGACGATATTCAGCATTCGCAGATCGAATTTACCAGCCGCCGTGACGGCCTTCGTAAATTCGTTGAATTTGTAGAACTGTGTCCGAGTGGTGAAGTACAGATTGCCGTCGACGTATCGACGTCACACCGGTCGGTATTCCGGGAATCGTCGTTTCGAGAGGTGTAAATCTGACAACTCTCTTCGCACATTCGTCTATCTCGGCTACCGAGTTACCGTTGAACACCACGAAGGAACGTCCTCTGTAGGTGTTTACCGCTCCGTTGATTATCGTTTTTTCGGGAAAGCCGAGTTGTTGCAAGGTCTTTGGCCAATCTGGTCTCAGACTAAATTCAGGACATTGAACCCTGTATACCAAATTATTTACGAACACCATGAGATCACCGGACGGGGATTGATAGGCGGCGGCTATGCGTGTGTAATTGTTCTGAAGAAAGCTCATGTGATTCGAAAGGGCTAACGGTCCGTTGTACGTCCTACCGTCCAGATCGATCGACCAAACGTAACGCTTGTACGAGATGTACATTCGATTTTCCAAAATCAATATCACGTTTACGCGATCAATGCTGCACAGGTCCGGCGATGGCTGCGGCGGCTGCGGCGGCGGCGGCGCCGGCGTCTGCGAGGGCTCGTTCGTCAGTTTTTCACCGTACAAACGTTAAATGTCCATAATGTCGAAATTGTCGAGCTTGACCGGATACTGCTTGACGGGCGAGTACGCGAACATCACCGAAGTCGGGCGCTTATTGTGCAACAATCCGAGAGAGTGACCGATCTCGTGCGTCAGCGTGAATTGTAGGGAGAACTTATCCGAGGGATTTTTACTGACGTGAATGTGCCACGGCTCGTCCCCGTCGACGTGCACCTCGGAGACGAACCCCGCTTCGTCCGTCAGAGACGCGTGGGCGAGCACGTTACCGGGACCGTCGAATTTTGCCGAGCAATGTGGTCCGTTTGCCTTGACATTTGTGTTACTGTGACGTAGGCGTCGCCAAGATATTATAATGTCAGGATTTGTTTCGGAGCGTTCGAACGTCAATGCTGAATGCTGCGTCCACAGGTCGAACGCGGCCCGCGCCGTGTTTAACTCGTTCTCGGTGGCTACGAAAAAATCCCACGTCAGGTGCGTCTTTGGCCATTTGGATAAACTCGCTCTCGTTCCGTGCTTCAGGATATCTCGAAAACCGCATCGCGGTTTACTCATCATTTGCAGCGTTTCGTTGTTAGGCGTTCCGTCGCCGGGTAAATCGTAGTATTTCTGAAAATCTTCGACGGCTTTGCGAAGAACGTCGTTTCGTCTCTGAGCCGGAACCGCGTCCACATCTTCGGTCAGATATCCGTATTTCTGCAGGTAATCGAATGCGAGTGTGTAATTCTCGTCCGTGGGATTGATGCACCTCACGGCGATAAAACACGCGGTTAACGCGATGACGCGTGTGAGCCACATCGTCGAGAGCGAGAGAGAGACGGTGAAACTGCGATGACGGTGCGTTGCGGTTTGAGCGCGATCGCGATGAGCGTTCCGGATGTGAATGTTTACGCGAGGACGCTCGTTAGCGATAGCGCGGATTGGTGGCGGCAGGGTCTCGGGTGGAAAAAATTGCGTCGAAGATTCCGGCGGATGAGTCGGTTTGATAAGATGCATTTTTTTCTCGATGCAGAAATGCTATTTTTTATTATATTTTTTACCGCAATATCCTACTTTTGTCGCATTTCCTCGGCGCGGATAGGTGTGGCGGTAGGGGTTTCGGGTGGAAAAATTGCGCGTCGAAGATTCCAGCGAATGAGTCGATTTGATAAGATGCATTTTTTTCTCGATGCGAAAATGCTATTCTTATTACATTTTTTACCGCAATATCCTTCTTTTGTCACACTTCCTCGGTGTGGATGGGTGGCGGCGGGGGTCTCGGGTGGAAAAAATTGCGCGTCGAAGATTCCAGCGGATGAGTCGGTTTGATAAAATGCATTTTTTCCTCGATGCAAAAATGCTATTCTTATATTTTTTACCGCAATATCCTTTTTTACCGTATATAAAGAACTTGAAACTAGACTTGGGTGTAGTCTCTCCGTATCAGTCTTCACGCGAACTCTTGTAAACGTATATAAAAGTAAAATATGGATAAACTCAATGATTTGAAGAGCGTTTGCGACTTGTTACAAATACAGACCGCGGCCCTGACGAGGGAAGTTGATGATTTGTGCGTCGCTGTGCGGCAGCTGCAGCTGCGATTAAAAAACATTACAGAAAAGGTGCCTTCTTGCCTGCAATTAACGGTTCGCGTCGACGAGGACGCGATCATGTTGGAGAGAACGTAAGTATTAGTTTTCAATGTCAAATGATTTATTAATATGATTAATATGATTAATCAACATTTTTTTATATTCATATTTATTAATTATATTTTTTATTTTTTTATTTTTGTATTTTGTTATTTTTTGTGCAGAGCCATCATCACCTCGTTGGCGAAGAAGTCTCGAAATCAAATCCGACTATTCGTGAGTAAAATTCGTGCGATGCACAGAGACGTCGCCCGTTTGGACGCGACCGAGGAGGCAGCTCGTCGCCAGACAGACGGTGATGATGACGGCGACGAGCCGAACAATCAAGGACCAAACAATCAACAAGGGCGAGGAGTAGTGACCATCGACGACGAAGGTGTGCCTGACAGTTGGTAGTCGCAAAAATGAAAAAAGTAAAAAAAAACAATATGTAAAATATAATAAATGAAACATATACATATATTATTAAAAAATAACTCATGTTAATATATAAAAATAAATAAAATATATTATTATTGAAAAAATAACTCACATTAATATGTAAAATATTGTTGCGCCCGTGCCATTCGTACTTCTGGGCTGAAATTGGCTCCGCTCCGCAGAAGTTTCAAGCCGAAGCGCGTCCCTTGACAACGGGGACGCATAGAATTATTGATTTAATTACCGCCTGTCAGATCGATCTGGTGACTCGTTTCGTTCGGACCGGTTTTCCCAGATCTCTTTATTGTATTCCGTTCTAAGCCTGAATAAACCCGAGTTCTTTTGTAATAACGAGAGTGGTTATTTCTGCGATCCCGGGAGCACGCGTACGCGTTCGCGAGTGCGCGCGTAACATTTTGGGGGCTCAGCCGGGATCAGACGAGCGACCGCGGAACGGGAGAGTGACAGTGATTCAGACAGACGGAATGGCCTCATCGGCGCCTTCCTTGAGGAAGCGGGCACGAGCGAGGACACCGCAGCTGGACGCCCCGGAAGTGACGTCGTTAGCGGCGACTCTGCAGGGCGTAATTGAGGAAGTGCGGCTGCTGCGAGAAGAGCGGGCACAGAGGGAGGCGCAGCATACGGAGGAGCTGCGGCGCCGCGATGAGGAGCTACAACGTCTCCGAAGCTCTGTACAGCTAAGTCCTTCTATTAATAGAGCGACCGAGGAAATACGAAGTTCGGGGGTGCGTTCTGCGTTTCCCGGGGCGGGTGATGGGCGCGCGGGTCCGTCGGCTTATGGCGTGTTACCGGGAGTGAGCGGCGCGCGAGCGTATCCGACGGCTTATGACGTGTTACCTGGAGTGAGCGGCGCGCAAGCGTATCCGGCGGCTTGTACCGCATTTCCGGGAGCGAACGACGCGCGTTCGGAGCTGGGCTATAAGCTAAAGCCCGACACTTTTGACGGAACAACCCCGCTGCGAGAATTTCTCTCGCAATTCTTTTTGATCGCGCGCGCGAACGGTTGGGATGACACGTCGAAGTCCGTTGCGTTGGCCGCAAATCTGAGGGGAAAGGCGCGGGCGGTATTAGAGTCAGTGGAAAATTTAGAGAGCCTTGATTTCGGGGAATTAAAATCTAAATTAGAGCTTCGTTTTGGTGAGGGAGGTTTATCACAAAATTTTTATACTCAGTTTACGAGCCGTAGACAGAGATATGGTGAGGATCTGGCTTCTTTCGGAGCAGAGCTCGAAAGGCTTTCTCGATTAGCTTATCCTGAGTGCCCCTACGTGGTTCGAGACAAGATCGCGTGCGCTCAATTTGTTTCTTCCCTTTCGGACGGATTTGTTAGAAGGACTCTTCAGTTAGAAGGGATTACCTCGCTGAAGTTGGCCATAGAGAGGGCAAAGGCCGTCAAAATTATACAGGGAGGGAATTTTGAAAAAAGAGGGGATTTTGAGAAGCGATTTGAGAAGGGGAAGGATAGGGGCGTGAAGAGTAATGAAAAGGGAGACGGAAATGAAAAAGTCGAAGAGAGACAAAAGAAAGGTTATGGTTATGGGCGGAGGGATTGGAATAGAACAAAAGAGTGTTGGAATTGTGGAAAGGAGGGACATTTCCGATTTGAGTGTCCTGAGAACAAGGGAAACTCGGTTTAGTTGCTCTCGGCGGGGGGAGAACAACGGAAGTGAACATTACCCCGAGTGTTAGTTGTTCTCAAACTTTTTCTGTTAATTGAATAAAGTCGAGTTCAAAATATTTTAGTTATAAGGGGATGTTGGATGGTAATGAGTGTTGTTTTAAGATAGATACGGGTTCAGACGTTTCGATTCTTAGTAGAAGAATGGTTAGAGAGGGCAAGCACATTATTCAAATTAAGGACAATTCTCTTAGATATCCCACTGGAGAGGTAGTACCCATCGAATTTAAGGTTATGGCAAAAGTTCTCTTGGGAAGGTATTTCGTGGAAATTCCTATGTATGTAATAGACATGGATGACGATTGTTTATTGGGTGTAGATTTCTTAAGGAAGATAAATTTAGAAAATGTTTTTGAATTTGCTTTCGTTTCTTCGGAGTCCAAAGAAGAAAAGGTTTTGAGTTGTTCTCGAATTCAAGTTTCTTCCGGGAGAGCTCCATTCTTGAAAGAACTCTATACTAATAATTCCTCAAATTTAAATGAGGCTCAAAAAGAAATTTTTACGGATTTCTTAGAGGAGTATCAGGATGTATTTTCTGAAGAGATTGTTGCTGGTAATTGTGGAGTCGTCGAGCATGTCATCAATTTAGAAGATTCTTCTCCCATTAAGCAGGTTCCTCGTCGAATTCCCTTACGAATGCGAGAGGAAGTAGAAAAGATTATTGAGGAAATGAGGAAGCAAGGGGTCATAGAAGAGTCGCAAAGTCCGTGGGTTTCTCCTGCTGTTTTGGTAAGGAAAAAAGATGGAACGTTGAGATTTTGCGTCGATTATAGAATGGTCAATGCAATTACTAAAAAAGATTCGTTTTCCTTGCCTAGAATAGATGACATTTTCGATCAGCTTTCGGGAAACTTTTGGTTTTGCACTCTGGATCTTAAAAGTGGTTATTGGCAGGTAAAGATTCGTCTTGAGGATAGAGAAAAGACTGCCTTTTCTATTGGACGTGGATTATGGCAATTCACTGTAATGCCTTTTGGGCTGTGTAATGCCCCTGCTACCTTCGAGCATTTAATGGAAAAAGTATTGCGGGGATTATTATATAAAATTTGTTTGGTTTATTTGGACGATGTAATAATTTTCGGTAAAAATTTTAATAAAATGTTGGAGAATTTAAAGAAAGTGCTCTCACGGTTTCGTTCTGTTAATCTTAAAGTAAACCCTAAAAAGTGTATTCTCTTTGCAAAGGAAGTAAAATATTTAGGACATATAGTCTCTTCGGGAGGTGTTACTACAGATCCGGAAAAGATCTCTGCTGTGAGGGATTGGCCGATTCCACATAACAAGAAGCAGCTTCGAAGTTTTCTAGGGTTTTGCTCATATTATCGGAAATTTGTAAAAGGATTTTCTTCTTTGGCCAAATCTTTATATGCTCTAACAGAGAATCAGGTTAAATTTTCTTGGGACGAGAAGTGTCAAAGTGCATTTTTAGAGTTGAAACGAGTGTTATCTTCTTCTCCAATGTTATCCTTCCCGAGTGGGGAGGGAGAATTTATTTTGGACACTGACGCTTCGAATATTGGAATTGGCGCAGTCCTTTCACAAAAGCAAGAGGGAGTAGAAAAAGTCATTGCTTATTTCAGTCGTGTACTTAGTAAGTCTGAAAGGAATTATTGCGTTACTCGTCGAGAACTCTTGGCGATAGTCGATTCTATTAAATTTTTCCGGCATTACCTTTTAGGGCGGAAGTTCTTGATCCGTACGGATCATGTTTCTCTTAGGTGGTTGATGTCTTTCAAAGATTTAGAAGGGCAATTGGCGCGTTGGCTGGAGAGACTCCAGCAATATGAGTTTGAGATTATTCATCGCAAAGGCTTGATTCACAAGAATGCCGATGGGCTTTCTAGACGACAATGTGAATCATTTGGTTGCGAATATTGTGTCAGAGTGGAGAGGAGGCAGATGGAAGAATCAAGAAAATCAGTTGCTCGTATTATTCTCATAGGAGAAACTCTTCAAGATTGGCGCAAGGAGCAATTAGAGGACGTTAGCATTGCTTTTATTTACCGCGGGAAGGAAACGGGAATACGTCCGTCTCGTTTTGAAATACCCGCTGGAGATGTCTCCGCCCGGATATATTGGTCTTATTGGGATGCTTTGAGTTTAAAGGATGGGGTTCTTTACAAGAGGTGGGAAGCACCGAATCTTAAGTCGAGTATTTTTCAGCTTATTGTTCCTCGAAGCCGTGTTAACCAGATTCTAGAGGAGGCGCATGATTCTTTTTCTGGAGGGCACTTTGGAGTCAATAAAACACTCGAAAAAATCCGAAAGCGGTTTTATTGGCCCACCTGTAAACAAGATGTGGAGGAATGGTGCAAAACTTGCAAAGTTTGCGTGTCTAAAAAAGGCCCTTTGGGGAAGGGAAAGTCCCCATTACAAATTTATAATGTTGGGGCACCATTTGAAAGATTACAAATGGACATACTTGGCCCTCTTCCTATTACTACTTCCGGAAATAGGTATCTCCTCGTCATTGTTGACTGTTTCACCAAATGGGTAGAAGCTTTTCCTCTCAGGAATATTAGGGCAAGTACAGTGGCAGAAGTCTTCGTTAATCAAGTCATTTCTAGACACGGGGTCCCTTTGGAAGTCCATACGGATCAGGGGAAGAATTTTGAGTCCAAACTTTTCGCAGAATTGATGAATCTCCTTGGAATTCGGAAAACGAGAACAACTGCTCTGCATCCGCAATCGGATGGACAAGTCGAGCGGCAACATCAGACTATTGTTAATTATTTGGCAAAGTATATTTCTGAAAATCAGAAAGGTTGGGATCGCTGGGTCCCTATGTTTTTATTGGCTTATAGATCTTCTAAACACGAGACTACTGAAGTAACTCCCGCCGAGCTGTATTTTGCCCGAGATCTTAGGTTGCCGTTAGATCTGCTTTTAGGAAGTCCTCCAAGGGGAGGATCTCAGTCGGTTGGAGGTTTTATTGGGAATTTGAAGGAGAAATTGGACAGGATCCATTCCAACGTTAGGGAACGTATGGATGTAAAATCTTCACGAGCAAAGTCTTGGTATGATCGGAAGGCCAGGCAAACTCTTTTTCAAGAAGGGGAAAAAGTTTGGTTTTATAATCCTCGAAGGATGAAAGGTAGAGCCCCTAAATTGCAGAACAATTGGGAAGGACCTTTCTTAATAGTTAAAAAGTTGAATGATGTGGTCTATTGTATTCAAAGGTCTGTGAGACATAAGAAGAAAATTGTGCATGCGGATAGATTGGCTTCCTTTTCCGAAAGACATTAGAGTTTGATAGGGATGTTATGGACTAGGTTGGGTGTGATAATTTGTGGGGAAGGTTAATTACGGTAGAAATTAAGATTGTTGTGTTGCATTGTTTACTGCGCGTGTTATTTTGTTCTTAGAAATTTACGGAAGCTGAAGCGGCCGTAACTCCTCGCCGAGTTGGACATCTTGGGAGCTGGTTTGTTGCCGAACCTAATACCGGCGAAGGATAAGTTACGAAGCTAGAAGACTGCCTCTCTCACGGTTGTTTGATCCGTGGTTTTTCCGTGAGACAAATGGTAAATGCCGAGGCAGGGACTTGGGGAGTCTTTCGAGACGTTGGGTCCACGGTAAGCTTCCCCCCCCTTGTCCGAAGATTTAGAAGAAGAGCAGCGACATCTCCGACGACTTCGGGAGCTGAAAAGAAGAGGCCTATGTTGGGAGGCGAGATCTCCTGCGAGGGAACTGATGAGGGGTCGCCCTGGAGTCGGCAGGGGGGAGAGAGTATTTCCTTTCGGAAGATGTCGATTGGGGACTCGCTCCATGAGGAAGAGGACATGGTCCTGGACTTCCAGAGTACGGTTGGGACCGAGGAGAGGACGGTGCCCGGTAACCTGTGGCAGCAGCCCAGGGTAGGGCAGGAGGCCGTCCCGGTACCCTGGATTCGTACGGAAAAGTTCGCCCAGTCAGGAAACTGCCCCTCCGGATTGTCGGGACGACAATCTGAAGAGGGGGGGCAGTGTTGCGCCCGTGCCATTCGTACTTCTGGGCTGAAATTGGCTCCGCTCGGCAGAAGTTTCAAGCCGAAGCGCGTCCCTTGACAACGGGGACGCATAGAATTATTGATTTAATTACCGCCTGTCAGATTGATCTGGTGACTCGTTTCGTTCGGACCGGTTTTCCCAGATCTCTTTATTGTATTCCGTTCTGAGCCTGAATAAAACCCGAGTTCTTTTGTAATAACGAGAGTGGTTATTTCTGCGATCCCGGGAGCACGCGTACGCGTTCGCGAGTGCGCGCGTAACAATATAATGAAATAAATGAAACATATACTATTAACAAAATAATTCACGTTTTCTGTCATATCGCTCCCTACCCACCCAATCTCACGCTCGGCGGCGTTATCGCTCGTAACCACACCTCGCGTTCGAGCGGCTCAGCGTTATCGTTCACTCACGCACGTATCCACGCCTCGCGCTGGAGCGTCTCGGCGTTCTCGTTCGTTTCCGTATCGCGCTATCGCTCCAACCCGTCTCGCGTTCGACGCTATCGTTCCCTCCCGTCTCGCGCTCTCGTTTCTCTCTGTTTATCTCGTTGAAAATATAGCGTTTCCGCGACCGACCATTTTTACGCACTCGGCATTATCGCGCTCCCGCGACTGACCATTTTTACGTACCGACAGCTTATAATATATACATAGAATACGGGGTATAGGTATGTGAAGAAAAGGAATATCATTGTTCGTCGATTTTACATCAGTTTATTATTTAATTCAATATGGATAGAAGGATATACATGATGGTGTAAAAAATGAGTAAATACAATATAGATAAACGGATACATATGGAATAAAAAATGATTAATACAATAAAAATAAGTAATACAATTAAAAAAATGAGCAATACATTAAAAATACAATTATGCCATACGAGTAATATGTTTTTTACATTTAATCTGTGGAGTCGATGTTGGAGAGACATTCGCGTCGCTCGATCCACCAGTCGCGCAATTTCATCACGTTCTCCATCGCGCAGCACCGTTGATGACGTCCGCAACGAAACGCGCGATCGGCGCGAAGAATCTCCAACCGATCGATGTCGTCGTACTCGGCGTCGATGGCCCCGATCGTCGCGTCGACGTCGCCGAGAATCTCCTCCAGCCACCTCTTCTTCTCGAGACCTTTTACATAGATTCGCGCGCCGGGCGTCTCTTCTCTCTCCCACGTTTCTTCCAGGTTGTCGCGCACCGCGCGTCGAATAATGGTCTTCGCTAGGCGATAGTCTGTGTCCCCATCCTCCCAACGGAGGCCGTGATGGTTCGCCATCAGCCAGCCGGCCCTTGCCTTCTCGGCGCTCGTCAGCAGATCCCAATTCATCGGCGCGCGAAACACGTGATGCGCCAGTACGCGCGTCTCGCTTCGCAGCACGGCCACCTCCTTCGCGACGAATCTGTCACCCACTACGAATCCCTGTAGGTCGACGAAGATCGTCGTCGTCGTTGCTGCTGCTGTGGCCATTGAGTCAGCGCGCGTTGGAAAGAAATATGTAATAATGTTCGTTTAAGGATGTGCTTAAACTGCTCGTTCCTAACATAGTCTGAGGAACAATGGAAGGATCCTCGAATTTATATATCCCTCGTTTCCGGGATGCGATATCCTACAACCGCATTTTTCCGTTAGATAATTTTGCGCACCACGTTGGTCAGCGGACTGTACTCGATGACGCGATCGTGAACGATGAGACAAAAGGCGGTGGTTTTCGGTGGAACGTTTTCCTTGTTTTCGAATTCGATGCGCACGTCCACGGTGGCGCTCTTCACCGAATCGTTTTGACGGGAACAATCAATTACCACGAGTGGAGCTACCCGCGCGAATTCGCGCGGGGAGAAGAGCGCGTCGTCGCGACTGTCCCCGTAGTACGCTCCTCGAAATTTCGCGTACATCTCGTACAGCACGGCGAACTTGTCGCTTTCGAAATCCGCGTTCACATCGTCATAGAGATAGAATTCCGAGTTGAGATACAATTTCACGTTGGCGAGCGCGCAATGATCGAACCTTGAGGCGTCCTCCGTGAATTCGTTTCGCCGTCCGGTCTGCAGCGCGAATATGACGTATCGCGGCTTCTCCAATTGCGGCGCGGCTTTCACGGCCCACGAATGCTTGGTCGTGTTCTGCAGCAGGGGAAATTCGTACAGGTCCCAAGAGCGAAAGCCCGCGCTCAGAAATCGTCCGCTCTCCAACGTTCGCAACAACGATAACTTAGTCACATCGTTTAACGCCACGTGAGGCATACGCCATTGCACCTTCAGCAACGTAATTTTAGGATCCTTGGCTGGATCTCTCGGCACGGTTTTTTTTCGGATCTACGACGCAGTTGACGTCGTTACGAGCGCGTATCAGGATAAGCTCGTGTCGCGCATTTATCACCACGCGTTTATAGTCCTCGCAGAAACCCAACAGATTTTTTAAAGGTACGCAAAAGTTGAATTGATGGGATGCGCTGTTCAGATTCGATTCGTTTGTCGGATAACTCCATCCGGCGTTCTGCAGTCTTCTGGCTCGTTCGACGGTCAGCGACACGTAGTTCTTTATCGTGCTGGTTATTCCGACGTTTCTACACCGGTCGATCTCCACACCGTCGAGTTTGTATCGAATTTCTTCGAACATAAACGCGACGCAGTTGTTAACTAATTTCGCGTATTGCTCCTCCGTCGTCGCGCCGTCGTCGTAGAGTCGCCCCTCAACGTATAGGAAACTGTCGCACGGTAGCGTATAAAGATCCTGCTGCTGTATGGGTATTCGTATCTCGTCGTTGTGCCCGAACGTTGTGTTGACGTATGGGTTATACGTGTGAGTCTCGATTCCGACGATGCGCTCGTCGAAAATCGGCTCACCACCGATACTCAGGATGTCGGCCATGACCTTTTCTTTCGATGTGGAAACGACGCGGCGGCGACGCGTTTCTCACGGCGAGACCCAACGATCGTAGGAACCTGACGTTGGCGTTGCTGAGAACGGCTCTCCTTCCTCCTCCACCTCTTCTCTTCCCCACGCTTCCGATCTCGTTGTAGAACGGGCTAGCTCGCTCGTTCGCACAATTCGCGCTAGATCCGTTCAGAACGAGCATCCCTCCTCTCGCTCTTTTTTCTTCAGGTTATGGAGGTATTGCGCGCGCACACACACACACTACTGCGACGACGACGTATGTGCAGTCTAATCGTTATCTCCTCACCGCGAAAGTCGATCAACCAATCTTTCTGATCCACGACTCGCACCGTGATATCGGTGACGTTTCGCGCGACGATCGGGAGGTAAATGATCTGCGTCGGAGTCTCCGACAGTTTATATCCCGGTGGAACTTTCGGCGCGAATTCGTGTATCGCGTGCACCGAGCGTCCGTTGCTGTACGCTCCCGTGGTGATGCTGCATTCGATGCGAATTATGTTCACGCTCATGACGTCAACGGGTCCGTCGGAAACGTACCATTTGTTCGATTTTAGGACACGATCGCGCGAGAAACCCAAAAGAGAACCGATGTTGTTCGGTTTTGTAAAATTCACTCTGTAGGCGCACTTTATCTCACTCCTCATGGTATTCTCATTGGCGCGGAAAGCGAGTATCGTTCTATCACCGCCGTCATCGTCGTCGTCGTTCTCATCGTCGTCCTCGTATATGCCATAACCGTCACCATCATCGTCGTCTTCGTCCTCGTATATGTGATAACCGTCGTCCTTCTCCGTTCGGTTTTTATCTTTTACCCGTCCAGCGTCATCGGTCTGCGCTTTTCCTCCTTTCTCTTTAATTTTTTCTCTCTCACGCGCGCGACGTTCGCGATAAAGAAGAGCGGCGCGCAGATATCTGCTCACGGCTCGCAGCTCGTACAATCCTTCCGGAACGACGATTCTCCGGTCGTCCTCGCCGAAGTAGAAGCGATTGTTCGCGGACGTAACGTTCGGTATCGAATTGTACGTCTCAAAAGTCGCTAAACCCAGCTCGTATTCACCGTCGTTCAGATAAAAAGCGGGAAAGTGACTCACCGTGAGAACGCTGCTGGTTCCGGTCAACGTGAGCGTCAGCGACATCGCGGGAGAATCGTCCACCACTCCCTCAATCGATCTCGCGAAGAAATCGCAGGCACAGCTGTCCGCAGATTCTCTGATCGAATGTCTGAAACGCGCGACGATTGTAAGTCTCGATCGCGTTCTCGCCGAGATATCGCGCGAGCTCCCTCGGTGGACGGAGATTTCCAAACGCGTCGAAGTAAATCACAGCGTTCCCTTTTTCGCGTAAGCAACCCAATGCGTGCCCGGACCCACCGCGTCGTCGAGATTCACGATGCCGCACTCCACGCGTCGCACCCTCGTTGGCAGAGCGTCGCGCATAAACACCCCACGGAAAAACGGTATGCGTAGGCGACGCGCCGATCGATCGAGCTGCTCGTTCGTCGTGACGCCGTACGGAGGTAGATGCACTAACGTCGGCTTCTTCCGCGAAATTTTTTTTTTCGACGATTCTCCTCGCGCCACCCCCACGCTTCTTATACGGCGCGAGGTACAACCCGCGACCCTCCATCGCGCGATTGTGTCGCTGCAATTCGTCGAGTTGTCGCTGCGCCGCTTTGCCGGCGCTCACCGCTTTGGCCACGCCAGCCGCGCCACCGATCAAGGAACCGAGCGCGCCCAACATCGGTAGAAAAGGCAAGAAGCCGCCGCGTTTCGCTGTCGGAAGTATCCTCCGCTTCTTCCTCTCGCTCTTCCTTCTTGTCTTCGTGTTTCTCCTCAATCCCATTCCTTTCCTCGTTTTCCTTTTGCGTTCCATACCCATGCCCAGTTTCGTCTTCGCCTTCATAGCCGCCCATACAGCCGCCGCGGCGAGTCTCTCACCAGCCGTGGAATCCTTCGCGGTGACGCGCTCGCGCGCCCTCTCGGCGAGCTGTCGATCGGCGACGTGTCGCTCGGCGAGCTCGCCGCTTCGCGAATACGCGACGTCGTGCTCTCGACACGCCGCGTCCAACGGATTGATGCCTTCTTCGCCGCGCGCTAGTCTTTTCGCTAGACGCGTACCGGGTCCGCAAAATTGATAGCTGGGTATGTGCAGCTCGAAGGGAAGAGCGTTTATCGCGCGATTGAGTAGACCGGCGCCGCGCATTCGGTCGCGGTTGTAGGAGGATTTATTTCTTCATACTTTGAACGGGAAGTCGATGACTCACCATTCAGAGCGAGCATGCTATTGCACACGTAGCAGTCCTTGATGAGCGGCGGTGGACCGTCTATGTGCGTTCGCTGCCACGGACGATTGTAATGTTCCATACACGGGCGATATCTCTGCGTCTCGGGATCCTTTTTTATATGTTCCGGCAAACGGTCCCACAGCAGGTGCACGTATTTCTCAAAATTGCGCAACAGAACGATCTTCGGAACGAATTCCAGATCCTCGGCCGTTAGATTGAGAATATCATGCCTCTCCGTCAGTATGGGAAATATCTCGATCACCGATGCGCGCGAACGAATGGTTGCTTTTAGATTAATTTGTATACGAATACGACGACACGCTCGCGCTATTTATACCCGCGCGCGAGGCGTTTGCGCACGCGCGACGAAACGAAACGACGTCCGCGCTTCCCTCACCCTTTCCAACGATCGAGGAGCTCATCGCGAACGAATCGAGCTAGCGCGCGCTCGCGGAAAAGACCGAGAGAGAGGGCAAAATGCGATTCGTGCGACAGTCGGTGACGATAGGAGTCTCGAATCTGGATCGCAAAACGCTGGCGAGGTCAGGCGCGGGTGAGAGAGGAAACGGAGAATCGCGCAGGCACGGTCCTCTCCTGCCGAACGTCGTACGCTGCATCATTTGCGGTCCCTCGAATTGCGGTAAGACGAACGTTCTGCTGAGTCTGTTGGAACAACCGCACGGTCTTCGTTTCGAGAACGTATACGTGTACTCGAAATCTCTGCAACAACCGAAGTATCGATACCTCGAACAATTGTTCGAGTCTATGGACGAGATCAGCTATCGCGCATTTTCCGACAATCGCGACGTCGTTCCACCCGACGAGGCGCTTCCCGACTCGGTCTTCGTCTTCGACGACGTGGCCTGCGACAAGCAGGACCGAATGAGAGAGTACTTTTCTATGGGTCGACATTCGAATATCGATTGCTTCTATCTCTGTCAGACGTACGCTAAAATACCGAAACATCTCGTGCGCGATAACGCAAATCTGTTGATCCTGTTCAGGCAGGACGGCACCAATCTGCGACACGTGTACGACGATCACGTGAACATCGATATGTCGTACGACGAGTTTCGCGCCTTCTGTCGCGAGTGTTGGCGACGCACCTACGGTTTTGCTGTGATAGACAAGGACAGCGCGTTGCGAGGCGGACGGTACAGACGGGGGTTCCACGACTTCGCCGTGCTGTAGAGCCGATCAGTGCACCTCGCCGAACGACGCGAGTATGAGCGCGGTCGCGGGAGAGAGGACCGCGCGAAACATAGCCAAAACGCGCGCATCGATTCGCAGAAAATACGCCGCTCTCAGGGCTGGAAAAATGGAGAGCGAGATCGCTCTGGAAAAGAGGTACGAGCCTATCGTCAAACCTCTGAAACGGCTCGCCGATGATGTGGAACGTAAGAGTAAAGGGTTGGACAAAATTGACGACGACGACGACGGTGGTAACTTTACGTTCGCGAGAAAAATGAAAGCGACGAAGAGAGCGAAGAAGGACAGCGAGAATGACGACGACGACGACGATGCTGGCGCCGACCTGGAGCACGATTACAGGGAGGATGACAACGTATTCACGCCAATCAGGACAACAACAACCGTGGAAAAAAGAGAGTCGCGTCCAACACGGTTGAGTTCGGCTCCCGCGACGACGACGACGACTATCGCGAGCTCCACGCCGATCCACGCCGATTCGGTCCGGTTTTTACCCAGAGAACACGAGATCGTCTCGGAGACTACGACTCCACCCCCCGCGCTGGAGACGTCCGTCAGAGAGTCTTTGAGCACGGTGGAAGGTCGCGACGCTCTGAATAGCCAACTAGGACCGTTAGGGCGGGAGTACGTGGGCGCTCTTCTGAGCGGCGACAGTAAAAAGGAGATCGACCACGTCTACGGAGTGTATCTCGGCGAGCACGGCACGATGCTGGGTAACAAGCGATTTGACGTGGCCCCGGATGACTCCGTGATCATCGATGGTGTACGGTACAAGGGCACGCGCGGTCTGTACGAGTTGATCTTCATGCGAATTCCCAACGCTCGCGTCTACACGGAGAAGGACAAACGAACGTACAGGAGTATACTTTTCGCCACCAACGCTCACAAACGCGGTCGCAGCGCTGGCATGCCTGTCAAGGGTAACAGGGGACACAAGTACACAAAAATAATAGCGCCGCTCGTACACCCGTCTAGCAAAGTTGGAACCACGAAGGGTGCCGGACTACCGTCGGACATGCGACTGACCAACAACGCGATCGATTACATTCACTGGGACGATCCCAACGAGTTGGTCGATCGACTTCGACTGCTAGACGCCTCTCGTCGGGCCGGCAACGACGCTCACGACAACGAAATCCTGTCGATAATCGAGGAACTTCGCGAGGCCGGTTTCGTCATAAATTGATCGGTCGCGTCGATCGCGACGGCAGTACGAATCGCGCGCCCGTCAACGCGATGTCCGTGAACAAATTCGGCATGTCTCTGACAAATCGGGGCAACGGTGACGGAATCAACGGTGCGTCCACGGTGAGATTACGCTCGTCGATCAAATCCCTGCGTAATTACACACGCAACAATGCGCTCTTTATGAGCGAGGATTCCTACGACGCGAAGGAGCGCAAGATACGAAGAGTAGCCGCGCCGGAAATCGACACCGACGCGACGAACAGGAGTTACGTTGAGGGCGCGATCGAACGATCGAAGAAAAGCGCGACCGAAGAATTGAAAGGCAAGATAGCGGCGGTGGAGAACAACGCGAAAAGAAATTTGAGAAATGAGATAGCGTCGGTGAGGAACGCAGCGCTCCTCATTCATTTAAACTCTTATGAAGCGGATCAGCGCAAGATACGGCGCGTTGCCGCGCCGGAAATCGGCACCGACGTGGCGAACAAGACCTACGTAGATGGAGCGATCGAGCGGCTCAAGAGCGTCGTAATCGAAAAGATCAAGAAGAACAGCGCGATCGAAGAATTGAGAGGTGGAATCGCGGTGTTGAAGAACGACGCGCTCCGTTTGAACGAGGATTCCTACGACGCGGGGAAACGCAAGATACAAGGAGTAGCCGCGCCGGAGATCGGCACCGACGCGACGAACAGAAGCTACGTAGAGGGCGCGATTGGGCAGCTCAAGAGCATCGTGATCGAAGAAATCAAGAATAACAACACGCTCGAGGAATTGAGAGGCTGAAGAACGACGCGCTCCGTTTGAATCAGGGCTCTTACGACGCGAGGGAACGCAAGATACGAGGAGTAGCCGCGCCGGAGATAGGCACCGACGCGACGAACAGGAGCTTCGTCGAGAGAGCGATCGTGGAGCACAGAAAGACAGCTTTGAGAGAAGCGAAAAAAAAATTTAAAGACCATTTCGAAACTGTGAAAAATACCCTGGATAAGCACGAGGTTGAAATCATCGCAATTAAGACTGTTTTAAAAATTCTTAAAGAGAATGAACGTGCAAAAACGTAGACTCGTGGAAGAATTGCACGCTCCGGCGCGAAAAAACTTTCCTCGCCGCCGCGTCGTGGTGCGCGGTTACGACGACCTGTGGCAGGCTGACGTGGTCGAGATGCGTCCGTATTCGCGCGAAAACGCGGGTCACAATTACATTCTGACGGTCATCGATGTGCTGAGCAAGTACGCCTGGGCGATCCCGCTTAAGACTAAGAGCGGAAAGGAGGTCGCGACGGCTCTCCGAAAGATCTTTCGCGAGGACGCGCGATACCCTAGGAATCTGCAAACGAACAAAGGAAAGGAATTCTACAACGCCGACGCGCGCAAAATCTTCGACGCCCACAAGGTGAATCACTACTCCACGTATTCGGTGATGAAAGCGTCGGTGGTGGAGAGATTCAATCGCACGTTGAAAAACGACATGTGGAAGCTCTTCACGCTCCAGGGATCGTACAGATGGATAGACTCGCTGCCGCGTCTCTTGTCGAATTACAATCGTCGCAGACACAGAACGATCGGAATGCGTCCGACGGACGTGACGCCCACCGTTGCTGAAAAACTGCTGCGCACGGTGTACAGTCGCGCGAAGATCGCCGCGCCGGCGAGATTTCGAGTCGACGATCCGGTGCGCGTGAGCAAATTCAAAACGATCTTCGAAAAGGGCTACACCCCCAATTGGACGACCGAGATCTTTCGCATAGCTAAAGTACAAAGGACCAATCCCGTTACGTACCTATTGAAAGACATTCGCGGAGAAGCGATAGCTGGAGGATTCTACGAATACGAGTTGCTACGCGTCTCCGATCCCGACGTCTATCTCGTGGAAAAAGTCCTGCGTAAGCGGGGCAATCGAGTGTACGTGAAGTGGCTAGGAATGGACAGTTCGCACAATTCGTGGATAGATAAGGCATCTGTATTGTAACAAAAAAATAGTTAGACATTCGTAGACACACGCAACGTGTACTTTATTAATAAAAGTTTACACATTCATCGGTTTGTTTCTTACGTGCTATTGACTTTACGATAAAACAATTTTTAGGAAGCCTATGATATTGTTTCTTTTTTTTACAACGGTATTCCGTAATGTCCCCACGGAAGCGTTTCCTCGCTGTTCAACGTCACGTATCGCTTGTCGTCGTGCGGACTAAGAGCTAGTTTTTGCTCCGACACGGTGTAAACCTCGTGCAACGTCGAGCGTATGCACGACTGGCGCGTCTTCAGCTCGCGCGCGTTCCGCAGGCACGCCACGTAATCCTCGAACGTGATCCTCTTTGCGACTACGTTTCTTTTAACGCCCTTTATTCTCTTGGTGTCGTCGCGTCCGAGTACCTTGTAAGTGTACATCTTCGCTCTGAGGCCCACGAACTCCGTCATGATTGCGCCATTGTTCTCGTCCTTCATCAAACCGGGCACCTTCTTGTTGACGAGCGGCATACCGTGCGCGTTATTCTCCGCGTAAACGCTCGTGTCGAATCTGTCTATGTCGCGTCTCATACGATCGTACGCGTCTTCGCACTCCAACGAATAGATCAGACTATCGGTATACGTGTAAGCAATTCGACACCGGTCGCGATAGAGCGGCACCATGTAGTCGTAGTGAAACTCATAGAGACGCGTCTTGGATATCTCGAAAATACACATACCCACGTAGACCGGCTTGTTGAATTTTACCTCGAGCCTTCGCAGCTCGATCGCGACGAGATTCTCCGAGAAGACGCTTCTACTGTGAAAGTTCGGCTTAGCGATCATCGCCTCCGCGCCATATCTCCCGTCCCATCGCGTCACGAGACGCACGTCCACGTGATCGCGCACGTTCTCCATCGTCTTGCCGAAGACGGCATTGTTCATCAGTTTGTACATATTCCGTTCGAACTCGTTGCTCGCGCGCGTTCTAAGCGTAGTGTTCAGCTCGATGTAGCCGCGAAGCCACGGTGACTGGGTGAATCGCAGAACGCGACGAACGCGCGTCAGACGCAAACCGAGTCGCAGACATTGCTGCAGGTTTCGATAGTGCGTCACGTAGCGCGATTTGTCGTAGAGAGTAGCGAGTAGTTTCTCCTGCCGCTTACCGGGCGGTTTATCGCGCGTCGGGCACAGCGGCAGGTCCGCGTGGACGTCGTGGAGGTTCGGCGGATTCTCGAGATCCACCTCCAAAATGTAACCGATATCGCTGTCCGCCGGCACGGTCGTCACGTCGAAATTCTCAGGGTCGTCGAGCCACTGGAAATTCGCGTACGGCAGCGATTCGCTCATAGCCCAACCGTACAGATTGTTCACGTCGTAATACATGAGATACGTAGTGGGCTGGGACGAGTCGTACGTCGGTACGTGCCTGTTGTTAGCTCGCGCGTACCTGAGCGAACATTGACTGAGGCCGCCGCGTATTCCGCGTTCCACGAACAACACCATGTCGATGTCGGTGAGTAGCTCGAAACGCACGCTGGTGTATCTCAGCATGGCGTCCCACGTGTACCCCGGTAACGTATAATAATGCGCGGGATCCAGCCCGTAACTCGCCACACACGTGTCTCGAAAATTTTCAAAGATATCTGCCAAAAGAAGCACGTCGGTCTTGAGATACAGATCGCTGTACTCGCCGAGATCTCGCACGCGAAAACGTCGCCAGACCCTCGTCGCGTGCTCGTAATCGCTCTCGCTCACGGTCTCGTCGGTCAGGGAGCTGTAAAAGACGTCGCGCGGCGGAAGTTCGGTCTTCCGCAGTTTATCCACGCTGTCGACGTACTCGTACGGAAACACTCCCTTGCGAGTGAGCAGATCGAGATCCTCCGTGCTCAAATCCGCGTACTCCGAATCACGTACTCCGAACGCGTTATTCTCAGCTTGTCCTTGTCCAGATAGGAAGCCAGAGTTTCGATATTCGCGGCTAAAAATTTGTACGAGTCCACGAATCGAAGCTTCACGTACCGATCCCATCTCCCGTCCGTCTGCGTCTCCTTAACGGTCTTCGCGAACGATATGTAGCTTTCCTTCGTAAGCGGCAGGAGCTCGACTCCACCCTCGAAATCGTTCGCGATTTTCTCGACGATAAAGTGCGCGTCGTAACCCGACAGATTGTGGAAGAACACGGGAATCACGTACACATTTCTGTAATTCAGATTGCAACGAGAATGCGCCGGACCTCTGTAGCGTCCGGTTAGATGACAGTGATCTCGCACGTGTTTGTCCTCCGGTTGGAACGCTTTTCCACACACGTGACAATGCGTCGCGAGCCAAAACTCGCGTTTCTCGTTCTCCGTAAGTTCTACCATCGATATATTGGTGGAGAATTTAGTCTTAACGCGATGTGCGAGAACGCGAAGCTCGTTTACGAACCACGAAACGCAATCCTCGCCGCGATGATATTTGTACGTAGATACGGTATCGTCGTAGGTGCAGCACAGATAGTAGCCCAGGCTGAACGGTACGTGACGTTGATAAGCGTATCTTTCCGTTCTCGCGCCCCCTTCGACATTCTCCCTCTCCCGTTGTTCGATAAGACACTCCAGATCCGCGTACACCACGAAGGGAAGTCGCTCCTTTCTGTCGTGATTGTTGAACGACAGCCACTTATCGTCCTCGTTTGGAAGAACGATGGCGCAGTCGTTCATTCGGCCGCAGTCGACGCTGTGAGCGGCCAACTTTTCACGCGTATAGAAATAGTGTAGACATCTGCGAAATAACGTGTGTGTAATTACTATGTGTTTAGTATATATATAAAAAATAATACCTCGTCGTTTCTTTATTCCTCAGGTTTTTTTTACTTACCGATCGCAAACGTGCTTCGCACACCGTTTCGCAGTCAATTGCGAATTCACCAATCGCGACAGATTCTTTATCCAGGCGAAATGGCCCCTGTTGACGCCGCGTAGCGTATCGCGCAAATACAAAAGATTTACGTGTCTATGCCTCTTATCGTCGGTCAACCGCAGAGGCACGATCGCGTTGTCATCAGCGCCCCGTTCGAACTTAGTTTTTTTTTCAATTCCTTCCCGAGTTGTAAATACATTGATCGATACGTCGTTCTGACGTTCGAACTTTCCGATCTTTTTCAGATCTATGGGAAGATTGATCCGGTCGAGATTCAGCACCGTCGCGTAATCGGGATACGAGCCGCATCGGTCCGCGTTCCGCTCGACGGGATACAGAGCAGCGACCACCGCACGCGCGA
>NW_027249816.1:0-71956 GCF_030848795.1 Temnothorax nylanderi
GATTGTTTATTGAAGAAAAAAGCAAAAGAAGAAATATGAATCCTCTCGAGCGGGATACAACAAAGTGTTCTATGTGTTTAGCTACAGTATTAAATACCGATTTTATATTGCATGTCGTACGCTACCACAGATTCAAGCCACATTTTCAAGTTCACTGTAAATATAACGGATGTGGTGCGACCTATCGTAAATGGATTTCGTCAACATCTTTGGCGAAAACATCGTAATGTACAAGCGAATCTAGATCCTACAAATCATCATCCTAATCCTGATATAAATAACGAGGATAACGGACACGATGGCAACGATGGTGAGTTTTTTCTCTGTTTATGTCATTGAATTTTGTAATTAATTTTCATTATTATTAACATAGTCTATCACAAATCAAATTAACAGTAAAAAAACTTCCGTACAGTCAAAAAACCAATTCCTTTACAAGTGGGTATTTATTGTGTATAAATATGTGTATTACTTATATTCAATAAACACCATACTTGTAAAGAAATTGATTTTTTAACTTTGATGATGATCATAATCATTATTTTATTATTATTATTATTATCATTATCATTATTAATATTACTATTTTTATTATTATTAAGGGAGATAAGCTGTCAAAAAATTGTCAAAATAAAACTATAAATAAAGATGTAAAATCTTTAAACTTTTAAACAAAATTTATTGAAAAAAACATTATAATAATATCAGCAATTCAATTTATTTCTCGATTAACTGGCGCGATATATACAAGAATGCACAACGTTTCGGCTCTATATTCGAGCCCTTTTCAAGTGCGAACTGAAACAGGAACAGCGAAAAAGAAAAACAATATAAATAAATCGAGACAATATTAAGTTAACGACGTTATTAGATATTGAGCAATACCTATCATCTATTGACTCGTCACATAATTAGTACAGATTCCTGAGTTCATGAGCATGTTCCCGCATGGCCCTAAAGGTCAGCTGTGGACCAATCTTAATTTGTAGCAACAATGATATATGAGGAGAGAAAGCGACGATCAAGAAAAACTTACGAATCTCATAATAGGATTTCGCGTATGACTAGTTCTTCGTTGCGACATGTTACATGTATGCGAGTACTTGGGAGACTGAGCGGACAACAAAAGAAACAAGGTGTCCCGAGGTAGAAATATAAACAGTTAAACTGACATGATGACACTGTCGTATATCGTATTTAAATTCTCGGTATCTTTTTTTAAATTGATCGTGTTCTTATTTTTCTTTATAAAGAACATTTCAGCGATCTCTCTCATTTTCAAGTGAGGTTCTTTGTGTAATATTTTCGGATCTGACCACTTAAAATTGTGGTCATTCTGTATCCGGTGCTTGCTTACGACAGAGAAATTGCTGTCATGTTTTTTAATATCGCTGAAATGTTCTTTCACTCTTGTCTCGAGATGTCTCTTCGTCTGCCCAATGTAAGACGCGTCGCAATTCTCACAATCAATTTTGTAAACCACATTAGTTTCCCTGTTAGTCGCTAATCTGTCCTTGCCCCTCCTGATGACAGCACTGAGTTTTTTCGGTATCTTATATACCACGTCACAGCGGACTCTCTCAAGAGTACCCCGTATGCCCGCGCTTAAGCCCTTCACATAAGGGATCACCACACATCTGCGTACATCAAACGTGCTGTCGCGTTCGGAATTGGTACTCAAGTCCCTTCTATTTTCTAATTGTCGCAATCTATTGTTAATATGCTTATTAACCAACTTTTTCTACTGAGATGCAGAAGACGGGACGTACTACCTCCGCATATCAAATATCTTAAATCTAACACACGTCTTCACAATCCCATTACTGCGTATAAGTTCGAAAGATCTAAAATGCGATATCAGAGAGCAATACTAAATTTAGAGATTAGTGATATTCATGAGCATTTAAATTGGTTAGGGGTTAAAATCAGGGAGATTGAGGACAAATTGCTATTGTGTTTACCTGTATCAATCGTTGACAATTTTTTCAACTTTAACAAAGAAAAAATCTTTAAGCATAGCGAATCCGTCAGAATTAAACTTGTCAAAAAGTTTAATCGAATATTGGACAGACAAGATACTTGCCGCGCGTTTCTTAATAATAATAACAAGAAATGGTTAGTCAACACCACTGACAAACAGATACCGGACTCTGTAATTGATTTTTTAAGCTTGGGTGACAATTTCGCTCTACCGGTTTCCCGCTTTTGTAAAAAAGACCGCTGTAACGCGACGTTAGAAACTATTAAGAGCGTCGAGATTAACAGCCATAAGTTTCCTCCGAATGCTACTAACGGAATACGGAGCGCAATAGCAAATTCTCTTCAACTCTTTTTAAATAGCAACAAACATTTTTGTCATATTGACCGACACATCCTTAATGAGTTCTCAAAATGTAAAAAATTTTTGCGCGATAACGATGATGTCTTTGTCACCAAGGCCGACAAAGGTCAAATAACGGTGATCATGGATAGATTTGACTATATTAATCGTATGACGGAGGTATTAAGTGACGCTTCCACTTATAAAAAGGTGGATAAGAATCCCATTAAACAGATCACAACTAAGATTAACCAACTCGTGAAGTCGTGGCACGACAATGACATCATTGATTACCAAATCTTTAAGCAGTTATATTGTACGAATGGAAATCTTCCTCGGTGTTACGGCTTGCCGAAGATACACAAAACCGGGTTTCCCATGCGTGTCATCGTGTCAGCAATAGGCAGTCCCCTCTATAATGTCGCGCGCTTTATACATGAGATTTTGCATGACTCTATCCCCAAACCACGATCTCATGTAAAGGATGGTTGGTCGTTTGTAAAAGGGATTGCAAATGTGAGGATTGGCTCCGACGAGGTCCTTGTGTCTCTGGATGTCACAGCACTGTTCACCAACATCCCGAATGAGTTGGTGTACGAGTCGGTGAGAAAAAGATGGCATTATATCTCGCAAAATACGAAGCTCAGTTTGCCTCAGTTCCTCCATGCCATAGAATTGATTTTACATTCCACTAGCTTTTGTTTCGATGGCAAGTTCTATGAGCAGATCTATGGTAGTCCCATGGGATCTCCCCTCTCTCCAATATTAGCTGATATGGTCATGGAGGATCTTGAGACTCACTGTTTAAGTTTATTGGACTTCGATGTTCGTGTTTACCTCCGCTATGTAGATGACGTTTTTACCATAGTGCCGAAGCGAGCTATAAATGCTTTATTGGAAGCGTTCAACGGTTACCACCCACGGTTGCGTTTCACCTATGAAATTGAAACTGGTGATTCGTTGCCGTTTCTGGATACTATTGTGATTAGGGACGGTGATGAGTTAATCACCAATTGGTATAGGAAACCAACTTTTTCGGGGAGATACATTAATTACTTTTCTAACCATCCACTCAAATATAAAATCAACAGTATAAATAACTTAGTGGATCGTGCTATCTTGTTGTCAGACGAGCGTTTCCATCACGCCAACATTAATATTATTAAAAATATCCTTGTGGATAATAGCTTCCCGATTAAGTTGGTTAATAAGCATATTAACAATAGATTGCGACAATTAGAAAATAGAAGGGACTTGAGTACCAATTCCGAACGCGACAGCACGTTTGATGTACGCAGATGTGTGGTGATCCCTTATGTGAAGGGCTTAAGCGCGGGCATACGGGGTACTCTTGAGAGAGTCCGCTGTGACGTGGTATATAAGATACCGAAAAAACTCAGTGCTGTCATCAGGAGGGGCAAGGACAGATTAGCGACTAACAGGGAAACTAATGTGGTTTACAAAATTGATTGTGAGAATTGCGACGCGTCTTACATTGGGCAGACGAAGAGACATCTCGAGACAAGAGTGAAAGAACATTTCAGCGATATTAAAAAACATGACAGCAATTTCTCTGTCGTAAGCAAGCACCGGATACAGAATGACCACAATTTTAAGTGGTCAGATCCGAAAATATTACACAAAGAACCTCACTTGAAAATGAGAGAGATCGCTGAAATGTTCTTTATAAAGAAAAATAAGAACACGATCAATTTAAAAAAAGATACCGAGAATTTAAATACGATATACGACAGTGTCATCATGTCAGTTTAACTGTTTATATTTCTACCTCGGGACACCTTGTTTCTTTTGTTGTCCGCTCAGTCTCCCAAGTACTCGCATACATGTAACATGTCGCAACGAAGAACTAGTCATACGCGAAATCCTATTATGAGATTCGTAAGTTTTTCTTGATCGTCGCTTTCTCTCCTCATATATCATTGTTGCTACAAATTAAGATTGGTCCACAGCTGACCTTTAGGGCCATGCGGGAACATGCTCATGAACTCAGGAATCTGTACTAATTATGTGACGAGTCAATAGATGATAGGTATTGCTCAATATCTAATAACGTCGTTAACTTAATATTGTCTCGATTTATTTATATTGTTTTTCTTTTTCGCTGTTCCTGTTTCAGTTCGCACTTGAAAAGGGCTCGAATATAGAGCCGAAACGTTGTGCATTCTTGTATATATCGCGCCAGTTAATCGAGAAATAAATTGAATTGCTGATTTTATTCACTGGCGGACGAAATTATTATTGATATTATAATAATAAAGCATTTTTATAATTAAACATTTTTTCGTAGCCTGGTTTATCTGTGCAAATATTGTGCCACTTGTTTATATTATCGATCGCCACCGTCGACTGACAAAGTCGCCGCCGCTCTCGCGTGCGAAACGATGACGTAGGCCGCCGACAGCCAATCACTCCGTCTAATTTTTCGCGCGTGGCTTCGCCATTGGCAATTAGCGAAGAGGAGGCTCCCCTCCCGCGACAAAGAAAATTCGTTGCGACGGACGAATCTTTCCGGACTCTTCACTTGTATTTCTATCGCAAAACAGTACACTGAATCCGCTCTACCGCTTCTACTACTCGATCGGCGTATAAGTCGAACTCTCGCGTGAATACTTTCGTGCGCTCACCCGCTTCTCGGGAACCATCCGAGACCTGAAATCCGAAGACTGTACATTTCTTGTAAATAATTGTAAATATATTTTTGCTTTTTTATACAAAACATTGCTCTAGTCAAAATCGTGTTGATCGTCCTTGCCATCTCGCACTCCTCTATCACATCCTCTCGCGCTCGCGAACTGGTCCTTCGAGCCGGATTCTCATCAACTGGCAACCGCGTTCGGGAGTGCGCCTGAAAACCAACACAACCATGAGCCTATATCTGTGCGCCCTGTTGGCGGGGCAAGGCGATGAATTCTCATTCGCGATTCGACCGCGCGCACTCACTGAGTTCACGAAGAGACGCGTCCTCGCTGAAACCGCTCGGCTCTTCGATCCACTGGGGTGGCTTGCCCCTGTCGTGATCCGCGCAAAGATACTAATTCAGTCCACCTGGCTGAAAAAACTGGATTGGGACGCCCCACTCCCGGAGACGGATGTCCGGCAATGGGAGCGCTTCCTCGCCGACCTTCCAGTGCTCGAAAACTTGCGAGTACCTCGCTGGCTTGGCTGCGGCGCCGAGGCCCAGTGTTGCGATTCGGGTTAGGCAGTATGGCGTATGCGTGACTTTGCGCATGCGCAGCGGTGGGGATACAGCGACGTGCATATACACTACACGTATGGCTGGCACAGTTCTTGGCGCCCTTCTGCCTGGCGGAATATATTTGGCGGGACAGGACAAGGTTAGGTAAGTAGTACTACGTTTACGAGCGTTACTTCTGTAATAACTTACGATAATTCCTTCGCGTAAACGGGATTTTGTAGTAATTTACGATAATTTACTCCGCGTAAACGAGTGAATTATCGTAAGTTACTACAGAAGTAACGCTCGCGTAAACGTAGTATAGGTAAGATTTTTTAACATTAGACGTTTATTTCATCGACTGCAATTGGCAAAGATTTTTTAAGTTAAGCATGGATGATTGCAATAGAAATAGAAGCACAGGAGCTATTAAGAAACGCAAAATTAGAAAATTTAAAACATTATGGCTAGATCAAAGTATTTTTAAAGGATGGTTAGCTCCACATCCTACACAAGAAAAAGCTTTATGTACTGCATGCAATAAAGCCATCACATGTTGCAAAACACATCTAACTAAACATTCGCAATCGGTCCAACATTTAAAACACATAAAGTCTCAAAATTTAAATACTGATTTAGCAGACACCGAGGATAGTAGAGTCACTCTTTCTCATAAAGATAAAGTTAAACGCGCCGAAATAAAATTAGGAGCATTTTTTGCTGAGCATAATATTTCTTTTCAGTGCTCGAATCATTTAATTCCAATACTAAAAGATATTTGCAAAGAACCTGAAGTTGTAGCAGATATTTCACTGGCTCGAGATAAGTGCACACATGTTGTTACCAAAGTAATTGCAAAACGCGAAACTGAGAAAGTTATTAAAAATATTCAAAATAGTAAATTTTCGATTTTAATAGACGAAAGTACAGATATATCCGATTCAAAAGTTATGTGTGTTCTTGTTCAGTATGTTTCTCCCTTAACTAAAAAGGTAACAACACAATTATTAGATTTATTATGTATGGACGCAACAGATAGTTCCGCGAACAAAATTTTTGAAACATTTAAAACTGCATTTGCAAAAAAAGAAATTCCTTTAACAAATATTGTCAGAATGGCAAGTGACAATGCATCTGTTATGATTGGATGCAATAATTCTTTTATGTCACGTTTGAAATTAGAAGTACCGGGTCTTATCACGTTAAATTGTATTTGTCATTCATCAGCGCTTATATCGAATAAAGCTTGTGAAAAACTTCCAGGGTCTTGCGAAAATTTGATTCGAGGAGTTGCTACGTATATCTCGGGTAGTGCTAAGAGAGTTGAAATTTTTAGTGAATTTCAGACATTTTTCAATGTAGAAAACAATAAGATTTTAAAATTATCAAATACTCGGTGGTTAGTTTTACACAAATGCATTGTTAGATTATTGGATAATTGGGAAACTTTAAAACATTATTTTATGTTGGCTGCAGTAGAAGAAAAGTTAAAATCTGCGGAACTTATTTCAAATCAATTAAATAATAATTTGATAAAAGCATATTTGTTATTTTTAAAATATTCATTAAATTTTTTTAATAGCTTTAATGCTTAATTTCAATCTCGTAAAATTCTAATTCATACATTATTTGAAAGTAGCCAACAATTAATTCGCGAAATAGCACAAAATTTTGTAATTTCGGAAGCTTTAGATAATATTGTTGACTTCAATATAAATGATCAAAGTATTAGGAAAGATGTTAATAACATATATGTTGGACCGGAATGTGAAAGTTTATTAAAAACATTGCCATTAAAATGCGCTCGCGAAATTAAATCAAATTGTTTAGAGTTTTATGTAACTGCGGTTCGCGAAATGTTTAAACGTTTGCCGTATAAAGATCCCGTTTATGAACAATTCCAGTTTTTACATCCGAAAATTGCTCTTTGTGATAAAGCTAGAAATAAATTTGAAAATTTAAATATTCTTGCAACGCGTATAGGAAATATTGATTTAACACAATTAGCTAACGAGTGGAAATTTTTACCTGCAGCTTTTAATGATGAAGAAAAAAATAAGTTAGCCACTTTAGAAATTGACGACATGTGGAAAAACATATTAGAATTTAAAAACTCTGAAGGGGAAAAAAATTTCAACATTTACAGTTATTAGTCGACGCGGTTCTTTCTCTTCCCCATTCAAATGCCGAAGCCGAACGTATTTTCTCAATAGTTACAGACGTAAAAAGTAAAAAAAGAAACCGATTATCGAACGAAACTGTTTCCGCGATTAGTGTTATACGATCGAGTTTTCAAGCGGAAGGTATTAATTGTATGAATTTCGAAATTGATTCCGAGCATCTCAAATTACATAATCCGCAAAATTTATATGGCACTTCAAGCAAATCATGTGATGGTTCTTAATGTTTTTATTTTTAGTATTTTATTTTTTATGCTTTTTACATTATTTTTTAATTATTTGTATAACATTTATTTTTTGTTATTTAGTATAAAACATCTAGCCAATATAATTTCCATGCATGTTAGTTATGTATAAGAATTAATATTATTTTATTTTTTCAGATTTTATTATATTTTTTATTTAATATTTATAATTTGATATACATAAGTACGTGAAGTACCTGAGGAGAGCTAATAATACGTTGCAATATTATGTTTGTTAATTTAAGATTTTTATTTTATGTCTAATAGCTTTCCAAATTTTAATTATTATTAATAAAATATTAAAAATTTTTTTTTTAAATATATGTATATCCTCATTTTAAGTATGTTTGTTATTAATTAATAGCATATATGTTTTTGTTGTATGAATACTGGTAAGGTTTTTGGCAGTTTTCCTTACCCTTGCAACGAATGTTGGTATTCTTTGAGATCTCTGCCAAATAAAATATTTTTATTTTATTTATATAAAAATTGTTTTATTTAAAGAATGTATAATCCCTTTCCTTCTTCTTGTTCTCTCTTTATTATAATTGATATTTATAAAAATAGTTTAATTATATATATAATATTTACTAGCTGTTTACCGGGCTTCGCCCGGGCGTCGTTTTTCTTCAAAAACGACTTCATTTGTGTTTCAATATCCTTATTGTAGACAAACATAAGGAGTATGTCGGGTGGTTGATTTAAAGACGGTAGTTTAACTTTTCCGCATGAATAACACATTCTAAGTGCTTAAGTTTTAAACTTCTTTGCTTGACAATGATCACATATTGCATCCATTTTCCCAATTATTACTCTCGTTAAGTTAAAAACGTTCAAACATACACCACCCGTAAGAATTTTATATATGGGCGATTCCACGTCAAGCGGAACACCTTCGAAAGATGATGTTTGAAATACTGGATAATTTTTTAATACGTTCTATACTTCCAAATAAAAGTGTCCGCTGTATTTTTTTTACATTTTTAAAACCAGTATTTTCAAAGTTATTAAAGATCGAAAATTGCACCAAATCGCTGAAAATTGGACAAACACTCTCATTAAAATATCAATATCTCCGGTTTTATGCTACTTACAGACTTCGGCGTGGCTCATTTTGAAGCTCTTGAACGTCGCTTTAATTTCGTGTAATTGAATTTTAACAAGAAAAATTTTGGTTGATTGTTATAAACAATTAAATTTTTAAAAGTGATTTTTTATAACTTACCACCACTGTACCACGTTGAAAAAAATACGAGTTTGTTCGTTAGTTAATTCTCTACAAAACTGGTAAGTTTCAGAATGGAGAACGAATGGACACTATTCGAAAAAAAACAAGTAACCACGCTGCTGTCCTGGTGCGCTCACAAGACTTGCGTGCAGGAAAGGAATTGTGTTCGGGATTGAACAGGGTAATTCAACAACACCTCGACAAGTATTTGAGAAAACCAAATAAGTATTTTATTTACGAACTACAGCAACCTGCTCTTGCGTTCCCGCCGAGAATTGTTTTACAATCAGTTCACTTTTTGATCTTGGTAAAAAAGAATGCAACGTGAGTGTCCCACGCACGGGCTTGGCCTGAAAACGAGCTTGCAGTTTGATAGTTTCAGCTCTATATTGCTCGTTGGTGAAAAATTCTACGTCGATGTTGATGATGTTTCTATTTCCTTGGACCCACTTAAAAAAATTTTTTTGGGGTAGTGATGGGGTCTTGAAGTGGTTCCAAGCTGGTCTTCGCAAATAGTCTTTTGAGTCAACATTGACGTTGAATTTTTCACCAACGAGCAATATCGAGCTGAAACTATCAAACTGCAAGCTCGTTTTGATCAGGCCAAGCCCGTGCGTGGGACACTCACGTTGCATTCTTTTTTACCAAGATCAAAAAGTAAACTGATTGTAAAACAATTCTCGGCAGGAACGCAAGAGCAGGTTGCTGTAGTTTGTAAATAAAATACTTATTTGGTTTTCTCAAATACTTGTCGAGGTTGTTGAATTACCCTGTTCAATCCCGAACACAATTCCTTTCCTGCACGCAAGTCTTGTGAGCGCACCAGGACAGCAGCGTGGTTACTTGTTTTTTTTCGAATAGTGTCCATTCGTTCTCTATTCTGAAACTTACCAGTTTTGTAGAGAATTAACTAACGAACAAACTCGTATTTTTTTCAACGTGGTACAGTGGTGGTAAGTTATAAAAAATCACTTTTAAAAATTTAATTGTTTATAACAATTAACCAAAATTTTTCTTGTTAAAATTCAATTACACGAAATTAAAGCGACGTTCAAGAGCTTCAAAATGAGCCCACGCCGAAGTCTGTAAGTAGCATAAAACCGGAGATATTGATATTTTAATGAGAGTGTTTGTCCAATTTTCAGCGATTTGGTGCAATTTTCGATCTTTAATAACTTTGAAAATACTGGTTTTAAAAATCTAAAAAAAATTGACGTTTGTTTTTTGGTTGCATAAAACGTGTAGAAAATTCAGTGACAAAATCGGAGTCATGACCCAAAATTTTGTATTTATTTTGTCCCGCTTGACGTGTTTTTGCTCATATTAGTATAGATATATACACAATTTAACCATTTTATCAATAAAAATATATATATTAATTATATTTGTACATGTATATGTATATACTTCATATTTTTAATAAATTAAACAAATTTTAGATACTTTTAATAGCCGGGTAACAGTAGTGCCTTTTTTCACTTGTACTAGGCACATTACTGACACCGTATCGCCGCGCATGCGCAAAATAGCTTAGCCCGAATTGCAACACTGCCGAGGCCTTGCAGCTGGAGCTTCACAGCTTCGCCGACGCTTCCGAACGAGGGTACGCTGCCGTGGTATACCTCCGCGTCACCCGGAATAACGACACGTCACTGCACTTGCTCGGGGCGAAAAGCAAGGTTGCTCCAGTCAAGCAGGTCACCCTACCTCGTCTCGAGCTTAACGCCGCTGCCTTGCTCACCGATTTCACAAGTCACATTCGTAGTAATTTAAGTCTGTCCACAGCACCAATTCACTTATGGTCGGATTCAGAGGTCACCCTCCACTGGATCCGAGGGCACGCCTCTCGCTGGAAGACTTACGTTGCAAACAGGGTGTCACACATTCAGCAGCACCTTTCGGAGGCCCAGTGGAGGCACGTCTCCGGGCGTGACAATCCTGCTGACTGCGCTTCCCGGGGGATCGCGCCAAGCGAGCTCCTCGACCACCCGCTGTGGTGGACCAGACCCACCTGGCTCAAGGAGGACCGGACGCAGTGGCCGAGCGACGGTGGCGAGATTCCTGACGGCGAACTGCCCGAGCAGAGAAGCGTCGCTCTCGTTAACACCGCCAGGAGCAAAACGGAACCTGAGTTGCTGCTACAGTTCTCCTCGTTACACCGTCTCCTCCGTATCACAGCATGGTGTTGCCGATGGCCTTGTCCCGTCACCCGCGCCAAAGGTCAGAGTCCCGTCAACGCTGCGTCACCGGTGCTCCTGCCGGCCGAGCTGGATGACGCCCTCTTCAGATGGCTCCGCGTGGTGCAATCATTACACTACCACGCCGAAACCACAGCCGTCAAAGCAAACCGCATCGTGCCTCTTCGCGGTCCACTGGCACGACTGCATCCTTTCCTGGACGACAATGGCGTGCTCCGAGTCGGGGGACGGCTCAAGCACGCCACTCTACCGCATGACGAACGGCACCCGATGATAGTTCCACTATCCTCGTGGCTAACACGGTTGATCGTGGAATCTTGCCACCGTCGGACACTCCACGGCCACGGGGACGTACAACTCACTCTCGGGCTGATCCGACTCCGATTCTGGCTTCCACGAGGACGGGCCGTTGTGAAGCATTTGCTGCACAGATGCGTGACATGCACTCGATGGCGGGCGGCATCGTCGCAGCCTCCGATGGGCAACCTGCCGCGCGGGCGCGTGACTCCCGCTCGCCCTTTTCTTCGGACTGGAGTGGACTAAGCCGGGCCGATTCTCGTCCGCACTAGTATAGGGCGAGGGCATCGGGCCCACAAAGACTTTATTGCCGTTTTCATCTGCCTCTTCTCCAAGGCGGTCCACCTCGAGGCAGTGTCCGATTATACTACGGAGGCCTTCCTCGCGGCATTCCGCCGTTTCACCTCTCGGCGCGGCCTCTGCGCCGAGGTTTTTCCGGACTGCGACACTAACTTCGTGGGAACCGACAGAGTGTTGCGCGAAGTCTTCCGAGCTGCGTCACCCGACGGCCGTCGCATCGCTAACGCAGCGACAGCCGAAGGCATCAAGTGGCACTTTAACCCGCCGGCCGCACCACACTTTGGAGGACTTTGGGAAGCCGCGGTAAAGTCCACGAAGCACCACCTTCGTCGAGTTATCGGCGAAACCACACTCACGTTCGAGGAACTGAGCACCTTCCTCGCGCAAGTAGAGGCTTGGTTAAACTCTCGACCACTGCAAGCTCTTTCGGACGATCCGGACGACGTTTCAGCACTAACACCGGGTCACTTCTTAATCGGTGCCCCCCTCTTGGACGTGCCCGAACCGTCACTCACGGAGAAGAACGACAACGCCCTATCCCGGTGGCAGCATCTGCAAAAAAATGCGTGACCATTTTTGGCAGCGGTGGTCGAGCGAGTACATCCACGAGCTAACCTCCCGGCCGAAGTGGCTCAAAGCCGGGGCCACCCCGAACGTCGGAAACTTGTGCCTCATCCGCGCCGAGAGCACCCCACCGAGTCAATAGCCTCTCGCACGAATCGTCCAACTGCATCCCGGAGACGACGGTACCGTCCGCGTGGTCACCCTCCGGACGTCAACCTCCGAGCTTACCCGACCTGTCAACAAGCTCGTCTTGCTGCCCGGAATCTCACCCCCGCCGTCGGAGGACGCGTGAGCCCCGCCGTCACTGCGCTTTATATCGAGTACCGCGTTATTATATTTGTGCTCTTGTAAATAATTATCACTCGCGTTATCTCGTATGCACCCGCGTTATCGCGTAATTCACTCGCGTTTACTCACTCGCGTTTATTCACGCGAATTAGTTATCCCGCGTTCCCACACTCTCATTGTACTACCGAAGCCTCTCTTGACTCGTCGTGACTCCTCGATCAATGGTGAAAGGTTTTCTGCAATCACTAATCTTGTTCACTGCACATTACTGATTTTTACACACCGAAAGTAAACATGGTTTTATTCACGGTGAGCCGCGCGCAGCGCGAGATCACCGCGTATATCGATCGCGCTAATGCAAAAGTCCCCATGCGCCGGCGCACTCCGCCGCGAGCACTGAGAGCATCAAGAATCGATCGCATCAATTTCGACTTCCGCTTCAATTGCTCCTCGCTGTTTCGTCACCTTAATGACGAGGCGGGCGGGATGTTTGAGACCGCGATGGATTTCGAGTATTGCATGTGTGATTTTCGCGTGATTCTTCGGCGATCGTTATGGCCTGGTTCGTTTGTCAAATTAAACATTCTGGAAGGTTTGCCTAACTTTCTCTTGACAAACTAAATTGTAAATATATCGTTAATGTCATGAGACAATCGCGTTTGATCGGACAAAACAACCCAGGTCATAACTCCACTTTCGCATCGTAACGAACATCGATCGCCACCGTCGACTGACAAAGTCGCCGCCGCTCTCGTGTGCGAAACGATGACGTAGGCCGCCGACAGCCAATCACTCCGTTTAATTTTTCGCGCGTGGCTTCGCCATTGGCAATTAGCGAAGAGGAGGCCTCCCCTCCCGCGACAAAGAAAATTCGTTGCGACGGACAAATCTCTCAGGACTCTTCCCTTGTATTTCGATCGCAAAACAGTACACTGAATCCGCTCTACCGCTTCTACTATTCGATCGGCGTATAAGTCGAACTCTCCCGTGAATACTTTCGTGCGCTCGCCTGCTTCTCGGGAACCATCCGAGACCTGAAATCCGAAGACTGTACATTTTTTGTAAATAATTGTAAATATATTTTTGCTTTTTTATACAAAACATTGCTCTAGTCAAAATCGTGTTGATCGTCCTTGCCATCTCGCACTCCTCTATCACATCCTCTCGCGCTCGCGAACAGACGGTAACATCGGATAACTGTAAATGTTTCGTTAGCATGTTAATGAGGCGAGCTTTGTTTCTTCCGTTACTCAGAAATTTTTCTTGGGATACTGTAGGTACTGTATTTTCGTCAAAAATTATGTCCGAAGATTATTGTTTCCTTGCTCGCCAAAGACGCTCCGACTCTTTGGTGCCTGCAAACTGTGGATCTTCTGCATAACCATCGAAAACGACAACGATGTCTTTGGCAAAATGGTGACGCACGTAGGTAACATATTTTTTGCATGTTGTCCCAAAGTTCGAATGGCTGTCCCAAATAACCCTGTGCAATAGGAAACCCCCGTCTATCACATCGAGTCGCTTCGTCCCGAATTGAGGGGTGTCTGACAGTGGCGCAAACGATGTGTAGAATGATGATTTCGTTCCTTTCCTCATTCCTTCCTCAGTAAACAAAGAAAGAGGAAACGGCGAAAGTTCGTAACTGAGAAAATTTTTAAGGTCTTCGTCACTTTGTTTCGACAAAGAAATTCTTTGAAAATGTAGCAAGGGATTAACAACTACGACAGCGGAATGGATTTTCAAGCTACTGTTCATTGCAGCCAAGGCCAGAACTTTATCCTTTCGTTTAAAGGACAAGGAATCGTAGGTAGAACTGTTCATTTTCTTCGTCATTTCCACCCCAATTTCGAAGACGCGATTGCAATTAATGATTTCAGATCCAACAACTCCTGTGCTAATGGACATAAGATTTGTAGTCTTTGGAAAGGGATCATGAGCGGTGAACCAGATTGAAAGTTTTTCAGCATCGCTATTATTGCGTGAAACTCGAGTTTCCCTTGAATCTATATGCTGTTCAGTTGTTTCTGTAATAATCCCAGGGAATTCTTCTATTTCTCGTCAAACATCCTGCATGTAAGTGGCTCCTGTGGTCCATTTCCTCTGCGAAATGTCGTTCATTCTACCGCCCTGAGTCAATCCACCTTTAACCTTAAACGAGCGCATAAGCGTTTGTTCAATTGTCATGTCTGTCATGATCCCACACCAAAATTTGTCAGACTGTCGGATTGTAAAATAGCCACAGGCAGTAAATTTATGAAATTCATGTGCAGACATTTTTTTCTCTAAACACTCTATATCCTGCATATACAGATGAGCGCTCTTCGTGTAGAAAAAGTGACCGCTAGCGTGAAAGAAAGGAATCATTTTTCGAATTGTGTTTAAATGAAGAGTCCAGTTGCCGGAACGCTCAGCCTCGATGAACTATTTCATCAATGTAACCATCCGGAAGTATTGAATCCACAGCTTCGCGGTAGGGCTCTTTTGTTCCATTAGTGTCAGCTGTTTGTTGAATTCTGCGCAAATGCGTTGGACACACGCGTTGTCAACGGCGTCCAGGATGACACTTTGATCTATGTCGGTCAGTAACAAATCAATTTCATTCCGACTCTCGTCTGTGAATTCAGCCGCATCCATAACGATTTTTGACGAACACAAATGGGCTAACATATGAGCACGAACTGCTCTGCTGTATGCGTGACTGCTTAACATTTTCTGAACGCTATTCTCTGCATAAATAGTTTTCAATGCAGCATCGAGTCCACTGCCGGCCATTATCGTACCTATCGCGCCAAGGTAGGACATCAGGAGATGGAATTCACCAAGTCTGACGATGACATTACCGAGCTCGGATTTATCAGCACAAGCAACAATGTCGCGCGCCTTCCAATATAACGGCTGGTCGAATGTTACAAAAATCGTTTCCTGACCACAGGAGCGACCTAAACGAGCGGCTTCGAGGAGCGACGTAAATATGGTGTCATATTCGGAAGGAATACCATTAATAAAAGGGAGACAAATTATTTTTGATTTCTCATAAGGACGATTAGCAGTGGCGTTTTCCATGAAACCGTTCCAACCGGGAACATTGTCAACGTGGGCCCATTTTCCGTACAACCATACCATGTCGGTCGGCGTTGGTGCTATGTCTTAGGGCCAGCGCACAAACATTGCCGTAGCGTGTTACGCCTTACGTGAGAGTATTGCGGTACGCGACACGCAAGCCAATCTTACGGCAACGCACAAAGAAGAATGTAACGTAATTAGTCTTATGTTACGTACGTTACATTACGCTTTTCTTCGTGCGTTGCCGTAAGATTGGCAACTCGCGTGTCGCGTAACGCAAGATTCTCACGTAAGGCGTAAGACGCTACGGCAATGTTTGTGCGCTGGCCCTTAGGGTGAGGGCCGTAGTCTAGGCCGTAGGTAAAGGAAACTATTACTTTATTCTTATAATAGAATACATGTGTGTCTCAGACAGCGGGCACACGGAGAGTGATTACCTTGCGGGCGCGGGCCGATGGCACGCGCTTACTGCGTGCGCTACGTTACAAACATATACATCGCAGCGCACATACACCACAGTTGGCATAATGTCTTGCTCATTCCCACAAGCGCTCATCACATCGGCAACTTTCAGCGTTTGAAGACCTTGAGATTTTGCTGTCCCGTACGTAGCTATTGTAATTACTCCGGCATCTCCAATAGAAGCGTAATTCTTTTTACTGAAGGTACGTTGTATCGCAGTGTCAGGTTTAATAGCGTTGTAAGGGGTTAAGCAATGAATTCCGCCCATCACATGAAAAGTGCCATATCCATCAAGGGTATTGATATTAAAATCTGCGTTATCAAACACGAACTGAGAGAATGCAGATGGCAAAGATTCGCGCGGGGGACGTGTGACACAAGCTGCTTCGAACATACAAATTTCGCAGTAAGAAGCTGAAAAACCCAACGACGATAGAATGTCGATCCGAGAGGCAAATCTCTTGTACAAGAAGGCACCGACTGCAAGAAGTATTGATAAAACAAAAGATCGAGGACGAATGGCAGATATAATTGAATGTGCGATTGATGTGCACTTTCTTTGCCACGTCTTCGAATCCCGTTTCTTTTTATTAATTAGAATTATTTCTAAAAGAAGAACGCGAAGAGTTTCAAGAACAGCGTTATCAGCATTTTCCATCATTTTATCTGGAGGGGGATAATTTTTTGTATCATAAACCCGTGAAGGTACATTTTTAACAATAATGGCAGCAGCTTCTTGAATTACGCGCAGTTTTCCATCTTCTACATTTGGATTTTATTTTTATACCAGTCTTCGGCGAGCAACTTATGACCAGTATTCCGAAAGCAAACGACAGACTCGCGCCGGTTCATTTCGAAAATTAATATGTCATCTCCATATTTTTGTTTCAATCGCGCTTTAACTGTACGACAATCTGGATGATAATCTCCTTCGATTTGGCTCATTAATTTACTGATCGTAAATTGGCATTCGTCTGAATTTTCCGCAAGAAAAGAGTAAATATACTCCATGGCTGTATCAATATCATTCGACTTATTTTTTTTTCTTTGACCCGGATAGTTAAACGACGGCAGCAATAGTGGTGATATCGCGCTTTAACCACAGTCAGATCCGGAATCGGACGGATACGGTTCATTACGCCCCGGGCAAAATCATCGTTGCGATCATTCAAATGCTTGAAAATTGTATTTCGTATGGAATTACTTTTCACTTCACAAATTATTCTTCGTCTGTCAACGGGCAATGATTTTTGCTGTTTTATAAATACCTCATCAATTACTTCGGCGCAGAAAAGGCAACGTTTTTCAAAATCGAATGCCGGTGGATGGAATGCCGGTGGATGGTTCGAAGATTACGATGACGACGGAGAAAATGGAGGTGATTCTGAGATCGAGACAGCACAGTTGCTCCGACGACGAATAGCCGCTGCATTCTCTCGTTGATGTATGCTTTTCGACAGGACACATGCACTGTGATGTTGTTGACGTCCTCCAGCATGCGCGCATGTTCCTCGTCGCCCCTCTTAATAGCAAACGAATGTAAAGTTTGCACACCTCTTTTTTTAACGACAGTAATTTTGCCGTCGCTCAGCGCTTTCCCACAAATAAAACACTCGCTCATTTTCGTGAAATTTCACTCTGAAACGCTCAAAATACATTTAACGACTGACCGAAAATAACACACAATATGACAATAACACACAATACACATAATAACACACACACACACACACAACACACACAATAATACACTGTATAGTCCTCTTTTGGGTACAGTCTTGCTGACACACTCAACTTTGGCGCTCTCTATCTCTGGTATTTTTTGGGTCACCGCAAAAAAAATACACAAAAATTGTAGAAAATTGAGTCCTCTACAAGTTTTATTTGAACTTTTTTTTTATAAAACCAACAGAGGGCGATATAAGTGTCAATAAAAATGTTCAACCCCTAATTGACGGCACTTTTTTGGTTGTAACTTTTTTCCTTGACAGCTATTAAACATTTTTTTTAACAAAAGTTGTAGCAAATATTTTTCCCTACAAAACTAAAAAAAAGAAAAAAATTCGACCAATAGGAGCCGAGATATTCAAACTAACCCCTATTTTCAAGATGGCCGCCAACGCACAGAGAAATTTTGTTGGAACTTTGTGAATTTTGGCATCTCCTATGACCCTCTACTCACTCTCAAAAAATTGGCTTGTCAATCCGTTTTGCCATTTTCAGACCTAATTTTACTGTACTATAATAGATATCACATATTTGACTTTGTGTTTTACAAAAATATAATATGCATTAGACTACTCTCCGGTTTTCGTGTTCTGTGTTTGATTTCATTAATATAAATCAAATAAACTAAACAGAACAAATAAACTAAAAAAACGAGCAAATCAAACAATGTATACTTAATACTTCAACTAAATAGACTGTAGTATATAAGTAAAAATAATAATATATGCATACATCACAGAATTGACGATGTATCTGTGGTCAGTTTAAGGAGAGAGACAACTCTCTTGAACCTCTTCAACCTCTTGAACCTTTTGAACATCTGTTGTCAGGTATTGTCCAAATAAGTCTTCTCGCAAAGATGTCACGTTGTCATTCATATTTTGTAATTGCTGCAAAATTGCTTTAAAGGTATTTACTTCTTCTCTTTTCAATGCTAACTTTTTTGTTTTGTTGTGCCCCTTTTTGAGGAGAGGCACCGGGTTCTTTCGGTCCACGGAAAAGGCGGAAATATTACACACAACACTTTGAATAAATGATAGTTTAATTAACTCTACACATTATAAAGGAAATATAATTGCCTTTCTCCTTCTTCGCTACTTCCCTCTCCACGACCTGTTTTGTTATTGACGGCACACTGTCTGTTTGTCAAATTTGTCAGTTTAGAATTTGCCACCGCATTGCTCTGACACAGCGAATTATGTTGTTTAATAAGTTTCCTATCGTTTTAATTTCAACGCACAAATATGTAAGTTTCTGGTTTATATAATTATTTATAGAATTTTTACATTCTTTTTTTTATATTCTTTTACATTTATTGCGGAGCTCTCAACTTTGTTGCTTAGTTTTTAGATTTGACATAGTTTGGACATTATGTCTGACCAATCAATATTTGTGAGCACATTATACGCTTGAAAAGGACCGGAATCTACGGTCGAAACGTAGCGTTGGTTTGAGCAATAAAAATTTGGCAAGTTGGGTCGAACATTATACATCTATTAATTCTTAATTAACTCTGTTTGACAATTATTATGTACAAGAAATGCCCGTCACTGCCTGACTCCAATTGCCCTCTCGGTTCTTCCTCTCGTTCTCTTTTATCGGCTCGTTCGTCCTTCGTTACTGCTGAGTTGCTCGATCGGATGTAGGCCGGTCGCGCAACTCATTGTTTTGCTGACTAGGCTTTCGTAACTCTTGCGGACACTTGCACGGTCGCGTTTAATACATTGTTATAATACATACAACAATAATCTTTCTTAATATTATTTCTTAATAATTAATTGGGGCCGCAACATTCCTCCCCCTTTGAGAGAAGGAAACTACGGTCTGTAGTTTTCGTTACAATTTTCGTTGCTTATCCTATTTTTATTTCTATCAGGGTGGTTCATTCACTTTATTGTTTCCTGAGGTTACGTTTGTCTTATCTTCTAATATAACATCGCCGGATCGCTCTGTATGTGCGATCGGGCGCTCACTTGTCTCTTATTTTTTTTATTACACAGATACTTATTCCTATTACGCTTAATATCATTATAATCGTAAGGGTCGATCCTACGGGATATATGACATAGGGATTTTTTATTATGCTATCTTGGGATTTTTCCAATTCTTTATTTATTTCGTTTATGTCTAAACTTAATTCCATTAGTTCGTTAGGATTTCTAATTACAGGTTCTAGTCTAATTTCTTTTTTCGCTTTTTCGTTAATATTTTTATTTTCGTTTGTTAGTGTTAAATTTAAATTTGCTAAGTGCATTTGTATTTGTTTCATATTCGTTTGTCTTTTTGTTTTTATAATAATGTCGGGTGTAGTTAGTTTACAATTTTCATTTATACTTATTTTTCCTGTTCGCTCTATTTCGATTTTTTGTTCCGCCTGATCATTACATTGTATCGTTAGTTTTTGTTTTTTTGGCGTTGAGAACAGCCACGTTTATGGTTCGATTAGCGTTATCCATAAAGTTACGTTTGACAATATTTGACGTTTTTCGCAGGTCTTTACAAATCCTGGCGCTTTTACATAAACTTGCACCTTGCATGGTGCGTCGGCTTTTATAAAGTATACCGGGTAGTTTCGGTTACATATGAACTTTATTCCGTTTCGTTTACAATCATTTAAATCACGCTCCTCTAACGTTATATAATTATGACTTTCTTTATCTACCGCTAAGATGTTGTGTGTAATTCTTAAAAATGTAAAAATATTCGCGTGGTTTGCTACCACGCTAAAAAAAAGGTTAGTAACTTAAAAAATCATTCTTAAAAAACGTTAATAGAATACCTATAATGATTCGAACTCATGGAGTGCCCGTCGGGGGGCGGGGTGAGGAAGTGGAACGCGCGGGGAATGCCGTAAGCGGTGGGTGAGAGGATGGCGTCGGCAGAGGAGCACCGCTTTACTTTCCGCCCTAGGGAGGAAAGTAGTCGCGATCACGCGTCTCGCGCGTGTTCGCTGTCTCTCTGCCAACACTATAATCTCACCCACCATCGCTCACGGCATTTTTCCGCGCGTCCCGCTTCCTCACCCCGCCCCCCGACGGGCACTCCAGGAGGTATAGAAATCAATTAGGACACGGTGCTCACCTCGCGTAACGTTGCACGAAAACCCCCCCAAAAATGAAAATATTATTTTCACTCAAAATTATTATTTACATATCGGTCACTTCACGTCGTCGCCGACACTCGCGATGGCGAATCTTCAAACACAGACGATGTCCACCGACCGCGACGTATCGACATTTGTGGACCACTGCAGGGACGAGAAATATTATTGTCACTACAACTTGACGGCGCGCGGCGATCTTATTTTTTGCGAAGGCGGAACTCAACGGCGATGATGTTTTCCGCGAAAGCGAAGACGCTTTGACTCACGACTGTGAAAATTCGCCGCTCTCGCGTATCGCTTTCGCCGCGGGACGTTCGCGGGTCACGGGTCACGGCGGCCGCGATAGCGATGAGCGATGTTGTTTTCCCGTCGCGGCATCGGTTATCGCGCGCAACGAGGTCACGAGGTTATTGACGCAAATAAAAATAGACGAGAGAAAATAATTAAACGTGTATATTTTGAGAGGAATAAATATTGTACATGAAATCATTCTGTACTCTGTACCCTGTTATTGAATTACAATTTACCGAGTGACGATAACAATCGCGCACGCAATTATGCGCGCGAGCGACATTGCCGGCAGTGCTTGAAATAAACGGCGCGTTTTCCTCCTCGTCTTTAATTAATATAGCGGAAATAGATATCACGACTTGGTTGGAAGGTCGCAGTAAGTCTATAAAAAATAAAAAATGTAAGCGGAAATAGACAAACATGTAGTTTAAACCTCGCATTTAATTTAGTGTGGTAATCTAGGAAAAACAGAAACTAAGTTCAAAGATCAATCCATTTCCACACTTTTACCGTAAAAATGAATCGCGACTTAATTGGAAGGTTGCAGTAAGTCTATAAAAAATGTAAGCGGAAATTGACAAACGTCTAGAGATAATTCTATCCTCACATTAAATTTAGTGTGGTAATGTAGGAAAAACAGGAACTGAGTTCAAAGATGAATTGCGTGATAATTTAGGAAAAACAGGAACCTACGTCAAAGATAACACCTTTCACCGTAAAAATGATTTCTCTTATTGAGTATATATACCGAAAGGATTTGACACATCTAGCATTAAAAGTTATCGAAACAGAAGACTTATTTGCACAAGTGAAAACTTCTATTGACAAAGGTAAGAGAAAAATATAATAGTAGTAATAATAATGATAATGATAATGATAATGATAACAATAACGATAACGATAACGATAACGATAACGATAACGATAACGATAACGATAACGATAACGATAACGATAACGATAACGATAACGATAACGATAACGATAACGATAACGATAACGATAACGATAACGATAACGATAACGATAACGATAACGATAACGATAACGATAACGATAATGATAATTTATTTTATTTTATTTTTACAAATGTAAAGATTTTAAAAATAGTATACTTTTACAGAAACTATGAGACCACCGGGTAGAACCGCTGGAGGCTGACGGGTTCCTCCCCGAAGTCTACGACGAAGATTATAGCCCATATTATATGTTGAACAGATATCATTGTGTAATCGGAATTCGGCCGTTCTACGTATGGGGAGTGCACTTGCGAGAGCGATTATGCGAGGCGTGCTATCCGTTCCGTAGTAATCGTCGAGTGCCAGGTTACGTATTTAAGCGGTCCTGGCACGCGATCATGTATGAGTTATACGGATTAAATATGTCAACAAAAATTGAATGCGTGGAATGTAGAAGTATATTATGTGTGATTAAACCGGCCAACCAATATCGATTGTGTATCGGCAAGTGGTTGGATTCCGAGGAGGTATTGAAAAGATTCGACTATATTGGTCGAAACTATGAATTGCCATTGTATGTAGATTGAAATTATATGTTATTACATTAATATTAAAATTCACGGGTATATATGTAAAGGGTTGGGTACGTCCCTGTAAAACGTCATGTGAAATGTATGTTGTATGATTGTTGTTGTACAGGGTGGGGTATGTCCCTTTAAAACGCCCTTTAGGGCCCCTTGGGGCGAATAAAGTATCTATATTCATTCACATTAATATTAAAATTATTTTATTAAATAAATCAAATCGTCCTTTCTATAGTACGATAAAATGAAGGGAGATACATGAAAATTTCTCGAGAAACACACAGCGTTACAGAGTGTCGAGACGCGCGCGACGTTCCGTCTACCAATCGTGCAACTTGCACACGTTCTCCATGGCGCAGTTCTTCGCGTGGCGCCCGCAGAGGAAAGATCGGATCGCACCGAGGGTCTCCAGTCGGCCGATGTCCTCGTATTCGACGTCCATCGACTCGATTTTAGCGTTGAATTCACCGACGGCGTCGCCGAGAATCTCCTCCAGCCATCTTTTCTTTTCAGTGCCCTTTACGTAGACGAGCTTGAGCGTCTCGCAGTTCAGCCCGTCGCACACGGCGCGTCGGATGATCGTTCTCGCCCGAACGTAATTCACCTCTCCATCGTTCCACTTCAAACCATGATGATTCGCCGTCAACCAGCATGCCTGCGATTTTTCCGCTCTCGTTAGAAGATTCCATGCTAATGGCGCGCGGAACACATGGTGAATCAGTTTCTTTCCGTTTCTGAGCACGGCCACTTCTTTAACTGTGAACTTATCGCGGATAACGAAACCCTGCAGATCCACGAATATCGGTACGTCGCGGTCGGCGGACATCGTCTCTATGTTGGAAGATTTTCCATCGCGAGTGTCGGCGACGGAACGGACGGTCGTTACCCCCACTTCTGTTTGAACTTGTCACTCATTGCTTCACGCGCTCCTCTTTTTCCTTTACACGATTTTACGGACTACGTTGGTCAGCGGATTGTACTCGATCACGCGATCGTGGATGATGAGACAGTAGGCTGTTGTATTGGAATCTATATTGCGTCTGCAATCGAACTGTATACGAACGTCCACGGTGGCGCTTTTGACGGATTCGTTCTGACGAGAACAGTCGATCACCACGAACGGACACCCATTTGTCGAATTCTTCCATCGTTAGGAGCGCGTTCTCGCGGTTGCATTCATAATACGACTTTCGAAATTTCGCGTACATCTCGTACAGTATGGCCGTTCTATGCTTCTCAAAATCCAAGTTTATATCGTCGTAGGGATAAAAATCTGAATTTAGGTACAGTTTTACGTTGGTGAGATTACCGTCACCGAACTCGGAGGCGTGTTTCAATAAGTTGTTGGACCTCCCGGTTTGCAGCGCGAAAATGACGTATCGAGGTTTCTCAAGCTGCGTCGCTGCTTTCACGGCCCACAGTAGGAAGATAGTGAGACTCCTATATCGGGTGCTCCGAGGGGGGAGCGGGGCGGGGGGGAACTCTAGCGCCGCGGTCCGGCCGAGGGGTCTGCGGGGGGGGGGGACCTGCGTTCCCAGCATAGGGTTCGCGAGGGGGGGGATGAGGGCCACGAGATCGCGGAGGTCCTAGGGAAGGGGGGGAGGGGGATCAGGCGAGCGCGTCGGGACATGTTCGATAAACAAATGCCGCCTCGCGTCGATGTTCGGCCGATAGTATTTATAAGCAGATGTCATTTCACACCTCAGATGCGAGCGAGCGCCTATGGCAGGCGGCTATAATTTATGACCTGCGACTAGCGTGACGCCGCGGTCCTTTTCACCTTTCTTCGTAGGAAGAGTCGCTTATCGGGGTTTTGCGGCGCCATTCGGTTATGGCGTCGCGCGTTACAAAGGCGAGCGCTGATGACAGGCAGCTAGATTTTATAAACACTAGACGGCATAAGCGCAGCAACGCGACTCAATTTCTATGGGTATCGACGAACGTCGATGATAGAATTTATAAACGAATATCATCTCGCACTGCAGATGCGAGCATCGATGGTCGACATAGGTACTTGACCAAAAATTTTAGGCGACTTAACCATCGCGGTACGTTAAAAAAAACTCCGAGATATATGGGGTAATAAAAAGAGAAACAATGAAACGCCGAAAAAGAAAGTTGGCCTGGGAGTCTCTCGGAGACCCCCGCTGTGCATGTCTAGGGTCCCGATGTCCTCTTTACGCACGTTGTTTAGGACAATTTATCGGTTTTTTGGTGAACATATGTGGGTCACAGGTTCACTAGGTCATGTTTTTTTGCAGCACCGATCGGTTATGACGTCGCGCGTTATTTTCTTCTTTCCTTCTTTTCTTCTTTCTTCCTCTCGAAAAGGACCGTCTTCTTGTTCGCGTTCTCTCTCTCCTTTGCTCCCGTTCCCCCCTCTTTGATGTTCTCTCTCGCTCCCGGCCTCCATTCGCGTTATCTCTCCCTCGCTTGCGGTCTTTCTCCATTCCTCTTCATAGCTCGTATTCATGTCCTCTCTCAACATTATCTTATTTTTTCGGATAATTTTTATTAATTTATTTAATTAAACTTGAGGAAAATATCGCAACGTAATTCTAATGACATGGAATAGGAGGAACGGTAAACGAAAAGGAAAAATAATTTAAATTTTTTACCATATTATATACATTTATTTATCATGTTTTCATAAAAGCGAAACCTTAAATATTGAGCAAGTGGAGGATCTTCACCTGAAACACACAAATGCAATAATGATCAATATAAAGCAATGTTTATTCAATATTTTGTATTGGAAAAACGAGTAATTTACCAGTGTTCTTCTTCTTCCTCTTCAAAGGCCTCCATATCGAATAAACGACGTAATCCAAAAATATCAACGTCCCCGGAAGTTTCCCAGATTACAGCGTTGTTTTCCTGGTCATCTGTCCTAAACCAACGCACCCAACGCTGGCGCGCCAAATTTACGAATCCTCGTATATTTATCTCATGCATGTATATCTGGCGCTGAAAACAGAATAAACAAAAATTTTAAAAAATGTAAAATTTATGAATATTTTCATACGTACCGGATTGCGAGGAATCCGAATCCTCACCATATTATTTACTTCTATTTCAATTACGGGCAAGTTGCCTACCCATATCCACTGTAACAAAAAAAAAGAATGATTATTTTAAATATTTAAAAATTATTAAAAATATTTTAAATATACAATTATGTAAACTTACTCCTGCAGCTGGATAAGTAATTTCGATATGGTCTTCTATTCTTTCCACACGTTCGGCCATAATTGTAATTTTCAATATGCAAATAATTTAAAAATAACAACAAAACTTGTTCAAAAAGAAATCACTAACTTTTGCGAAATTTTCATGAAACACGTCCGAACTGCTCGGGGACTCGACGAGACTGAATTTAACGAAGGTTGCAAAACGAAGCGGGGGTAAAATGTCACCAGAGAAAACAATATGGTAACAGTTTAAAATCGGACAGCCCCTTACGACGAAAAGAAATAAAGATGAAATATGTCTCGCACTACAATGGCGGGCAAGAATACATAGGCGCGTTCTCTGTCGCTCGCGTCCCTTCGCTCGCGTTCTCTCTCATTCGCATCTCTTCGTTCGCGTTCTCTCTCGCGTCTCCTCGTTCACGTTTTTTTTCTTTATAATAAATAATTGGGAGAATTGAAAGATAATAAACTTTTTATCATATAAACGTTAATTTATTTCTCATGTGTAGCATCGTATACAATATTGTCTAAAGCATAAGCTAATAATTCGCAATCAATAATCGAATTTTTATCAAAAACGTCGCGCAAGGTTCTTGCTGCATCACATTTATCGGTTATACAATTTCTTCGTAAAATTATTACAAATTGTTTAAATTTTTCACTTACGCCATGAACATTTTGGCATAGTTGAAAATACACATTCTCGAGGCAATGTTCTAGTTCGAACAAGAAGAATACGGTCGATGATTTCATATACATGGAATTATTATGCAACGTAAGTTTTACAACATTCGCATCGCGTATTTTTACGAGTTCTATACGCAGATCTCGAATCAACATTGATGAAGGTGCGGTTGACTGCAGGAGTCGTTCGATATCCGCACGTCTTTCAATTAGCGCTGTCCACGTCGTATGAGCCAACACTATCTGATTTCCTCGGTTACCACCGAGAAGTAGTTCCACAGAGGACACAGGTCCCACGCTGATTCCAATATCCAAATATTTATAAGCCGTTGATGTCAATGCGTATCGTCTGCCTAGTATACGAACCGCGCGACGCTCCAACGAGATGCTGTAGAAAAAAATAATGAGATTACTTTCAAAATAATACAATTTGCAAAAAGATATAAAAATATATAGCTCTATAAATTAAACAAAACTTACTTGTTTTCACACGTTGGAGTTTCAACATCGGGAATCGGTACGTAATAATTCATACGTCTACTGCCGCCGTTGCTTCCTTCAACGGAATACATTCTTTCTCTCGGTTATGAGAAGCGGACCGTTCACACAAGCAGCCGATACGAGACTAATCGTATAAAATTAATCGAGTATACGCGGCAACTTCCAAAACTATGATGAAGGAGGGGGAAATTAATGTTTCTGTAACGCGCAATCAGAGCTCTGAAATTTAGGAGAGGGGACTAAGGTAGGATTTTTTCTGTATTAAGACGTATACCCCCTCTCCGCATGACATCAACCGTGAAACATGTTCAGACATGTTCGTCTAAACTTGATACCCCCCCTCCCTCGAAGCTCTCGAGTTAGAATTCGTCACGTATACCTACTTATTCTTTAATTTTTTACACTATCGACTAATGGGAAAGGGAAAAGGAAATTAAACATTGTAAAATTTATATTTTTTTATTTAAAAAAAATTACATCTCTCTCTGGCGTCGCGACCACCAGTTAAATATTTTTAATACATTTTGCAATGCGCAATTCTTAACATGTTTTCCACATCGCACAGTATTGGTAACATCTAGATTATTTAAAGATTCGATATCTTCGTAATCCGCATCCAAAGTCTCGATGGTTAAGTTTTTTCTCGCTTTATTCTCAAGCAGATCCACCAGTCATTCTCGTTTCTGGCATCCCTTGACGTACACGAGAGTCGGCATCTCGTCGTCATCGTCGTCGTCCTCGTGCTCACCGAGCACGGCCGATGTAATTAAACGTTTCACCATGCTGTACGGCACGTTTCCGTCTTCCCATCGTAATCCATGGTGATTGTGAATCAACCAGGAAGCACATGACTTGTCGAATTTTGTAAGGAGACTCCATGGCATGGGGCATGTAAAGATGTGATGCGCCAGAACAGCCCCGTTTCTCAGCACCGCTACCTCCTTTACGACAAATTTCATCCTGACGATGAATCCTTGCAGATCGACGAACGTTGGCGCGATCATGATGCAACGAAGGAACGATCCGTACTGTATCACATCGCGATACATCTGTCTCTCTTATATCGAAATTTTTACCGACATTACAATTTACGTGAGTTTGCGCACTACGTTTGACAACGGACAGTATTCGATTACGCGGTCATGCAAGATGAGACAATAGGCGGTAGTATTTGCAGGCACGTTCTCTTTACAGTCAAATTCTATTCGCACATCCACGGTGGCGCTCTTGACGGACTCGTTTTGTCGGGAGCAATCGATGATGAGGAAAGGTCCAAGCGTCAGGAATGTAGTCAAATTAAGAAACGTATCGTAGCGATCGTATCCGTAATAAGCTTTACGAAAACGCGCATACATATCATAAAGAAGGGCGTATCGATTTTTTTCAAAATCTAGATTTAAGTCATCGTATGGATAAGATTCAGAGTTTAGATAAAGCTTGATATTGGTCAAGTTACAGTGATTGAAATAGCCAATATTTTGAGCCATGATATTTTTGCGACCGGTCTGCAGCGCAAAGATAACGTATCGCGGTTTCTCTAACTGAGTCGCAGTCTTGACGGCCCACGAATGCTTGGTCGTGCTCTGCAGCAGGGGGTACTCGTACAGATCCCACGAACGAAAACTGACACTAAGATATCGTCCGCTTCCCAAGGCCCGTAACATGGACAGTTTATTGACCTCGTTTAACGTAACGTGAGGCATTCGCCATTGTACTTTGAACAATTCGATTTCCGGCTCAGTCGCCGGATTTCCTATAATGCAATTGTTATCGTTACGCGCTCGTATCAAAATTAATTCGTGACGAGCGTTAACAATCACGCGTTTGTAATCCTCGCAAAAGCCTAACAATGTGTAGAGCGGAACGCAAAAATTGAAATATCCTTCCGAGCGGGTAGGTGAAATGTCCCATCCAGCATTCCGCAACATCTCCGCCTTGTCGTACGTTATCGATACATAGTTCTTGAGAGTACTGGTTATTCCAGCGTTTCTGCTGCGATCAATCTCCACGCCGTTTAGCTCGTATCGAATTTCATCGAACATGAACGCCACGCAATTAGTTACAAACGCTGTCATAGACTCGTTACTCCTTTTCTTTACCACCAATCTTCCTTCGACGTAGAGAAAGCTTTCGCACGGCAACGTGTATAAATCTTGTTGTTGTATGGGTATTCTTATCTCGTCGCTGTGTCCAAACGTCGTATTGGCGTACGGACTGTACGTGTGTGTTTCAATCTTGACGACACTGTCGTCAAAGATCGGTTCACCTCCAATGTTGAGGATATCGACCATGCTTCCTCAGATATTTCGCACCGCGAATCCCAAAGATCGTAGAAATTCAACGTTCGATGCGGTGAGCTTCTTTCTCGTCTCTTTTTTAGCTCCACCGAATGTTGATCGGGTGATATCGTCGACCGCTGCCGTAAAGATATTCTTATCTCTCGCGTGCTCCGAGTCGTTCAGTACGAGCATCTCATATGTCGTCCGTACACTCGCGCGCGTTATCGCTGTCGCAGTCGTACGTGCAATCTGACGGTGATCTCTTCTCCTCGAAAATCAATCAATCGATCGTCCTGATCCACAACGCGAATCGTTAGGTCCGTAATGCTCCTTACGGTGATTGGCAGGTAAATGATCTGTGCCGGCGTTTCCGATATCTTATATCCTGGTGGCACGCTCGGTGAAAACTCGTGTATCGTGTGCACGTACTTGTCGTTGCTGTACGCGCCCGCGGTCACGTTACACTCTACGCGAATGATTTTTACGCTAATGATATTTATCGGTACGTCCGATTCGTACCATTGTCGCGGCTCCAGCACGCGATTCGTTGAAAATCCCAGCAGCGATCCAATGTTGTTCGGTTTGTTAAAGTTTACTCTGAAAGCGCACTTGATCTCGCTCTTCATCGTATTGTTGTTAGCACGAATAATCAACGGATAGTCTTCATCTTCGCCGACGTATTTCTTTCTCGCGACATTATTGGATTGATCCCGTAAAATGACGCGTCTTAGATACGTGTTTATATCACGCAATTCGTACGATCCTTCGGAAATGGTAATTTCCTTGTCGTCAAAGTAGAATTTATTGTTCAAAGAATTCACGTTCGGTATCGTGTAATAGGTTTCAAAATTTGTCAGGCCGAGCTCGTAATCACCATCGCTCAAGTCCACGGCGGGAAAGTAGCTTACCGCGAGGACGCTACTCTTGCCGGTGAGCGTTAATGTCAGCGACATGTTTGAATGAATACTGAGTTCAAACAGCGCGACGGTCGTCTTTAAATTGATCGTCAACTGTCTGTAGAAAGCGTAGACACAGTTGTCCGCAATTGCTCTGATCGTATCGTTGAAAAGGCATGTGATTGTAATCTATCTTCGTCATGTTGTTCTTTAGATACAGCACCAATTCCCTCGGCGGTCGAAGATTGCCAAAACTGTCGAAATATATGGCTCGATCTCCCCTCTTCGCGTACGCCACCCAGTGAGTACCCGGTCCCTCGGCGTTATCCAAATTCACGATACCACTCTCGTTTCGACGCACTCCCTCTGTTGGTAAGGCAGTACGCATGAAAATACCTCTAAAATATGGAATGCGCATACGTTTTGTCAGTTTTTGTAGTTGTACGTTGGTTGTTACGCCCTTGGGAATTTTCAGTATCTCCGCGACTTTTTTTTTTCTTCTTCGATGCCACTCCTTGCCCACGTTTGTACGGAGCGAGATAAAGTCCATGACCTTTCATGGCGCGATTGTGACGTTTCAATTCTTCCAGCTGACGCTGCGCGGCTTTGTTATCGTTCACGGCCTTTACGACTCCCGCCGCTCCGCCGACCAACGAGCCGAGAACTCCCAACAACGGTAGAATCGGCAATACGCCACCTCGTTTCGCCGTCGGAAGTATTCGCCTGTTCGATACTCTCTTCTTCTTCTTCTTCGTCTTCTTTGTTTTCAAGCCCATTCCGAGCTTCGTCTTAGCCTTCATGGCCACCCAGACGGCTGTAGCGGCAGCTCTCTCTCCGAGATTCGAATCTTTCGCGGTAATGCGTTTTCGCGCTTCCGCAGCGAGTATCTCGTCCGCCTCGTGTCTCTCGGCGATATCGTTGCTACGCGAATAAGCTATGTCGTGCTCGCGACACGCCGCGTCTAATGGATTAATACCTTGATCGCCTCTCGCCAATCGTTCTTCTAAATGAGTGCCCGGGCCACAAAATTGATAGCCGGGAATATGCAATTCGATCGGAAGTACGTTTATCGCGCGATTTAACAGGCCTCTACCAATTTTTTTCGTTGACATTCGCCACAATCCTTTATCATTGGCGCGGGACCGTCGATGTGCGTTCGCTGCCACGGTTGATTGTAATGTTCGTAACAGCGACGATAGGTCTGAACCTCTAAATCCGCCTTTATATGTTCCGGAAGCTTGTCCCACACGCAGTGGACGTGATCACCGCACGTTTGCAACAGAACGGCTTTCGGTACAAATTGCAGCTGTTCGGCGCTCAAGCCGCGAATATCGGAAGGTCTCGACAGTAGGACGAACATCTTTACTACTGAGCGATTCGCGGTTCCGCTCTCCTATAAATAGGCGTTCGAGTCAGCCAGAGAGTCGGCAGTGTGGAAAAAATGAGATTCGTGCGACAACCGTTGGCGATTCGCGTGACCAATTGCGACGACAGATTACGGTCGATGGGGGGCAACGCGGAGAAACGCAAGCACGGTACGATGTTACCGACTACTATACGCGCGATCATTTGCGGCCCCTCGAATTGCGGTAAAACCAACGTTTTGATAAGCATGTTGGAAAGTCCGCACGGCGTACGTTTCGAAAACGTGTACGTATACTCGAAATCGTTGAACAGCCGAAATATCGATATTTAGAGAATTTGTTGACATCGATCGATGAAATCGGCTACTTTACGTTCTCCAATAACAGTGACGTCATTCCACCGAGCGACGCGCGTCCAAACTCGATCTTCGTCTTCGATGACGTGGCGTGCGATAAGCAAGACGCGGTGAGAGAGTATTTCTCAATGGGCAGGCACTCGAGCGTTGACTCCTTCTATCTCTGTCAGACGTACGCGAGAATACCTAAACATCTGATACGCGACAACGCGAACCTGCTGATCCTGTTCAAACAGGATGGTACCAATTTGAAACACGTGTACAACGATCACGTAAATACCGACATGCCGTACGACGAATTTTGCTCGTTGTGCCACGATTGTTGGCAACAAAAGTACGGATTCGTAGTGATAGACAGCGCGCTTTCGAACGGCCGATACAGAAAAGGATTTAACGTGTTCGCGATACCGCAAAAGCGATCAGTCGTTGCCGATACCTCGTCGGAGGTGAAACGTTAGCGTTATAGAGACATCGACACTCTGCTTTGTTTTCCCCGCGATGGCCGCGATCAACGGGGGCGAGAATATTCGCGAACGCAAGAAGATCGTGAAAGAGATTGCGAAAACGAGTGATTTGATTCGCAAGAAACTTCGCGCTTTGAAGACCGGTAAGATCGAGAAGGACATTGAGTTGGACACGCACTTTAAGCCCCTCATCGGACCGCTGCAAAAGATCGTCGACAACTCGATCGCGGTGAAGGAGGAGCCGGAAAGCGTCGCTGACGCGGGGATGGAAACGTTACACGATCAACAGCGCGAAGAGGAGGATGCAATGTCGAGAAAGAGGAGACGAGATAGCTCCTGGTCGAATCGCTTCGGATCGACGCCGCTTAATTTTCTTAAATCGAAACGATCGAAAGTTGCTCCACTAAATGTACCTGCACTGATAACCTCTACACCATCCGCGGCGACGCGAACCGTACAACGTACAAGTTCCGAATCACTCGCGAGCGATGATGATGATGATGATGATGATGATGATGATTTCGAAAGCATGAACACAAGTAATCTTGAGACGTCCATTCGAAAGCAGTTGCAGACAGCGGAGGGTCGAGAAATATTTGAAGAATCAAAGCGAGATCACTTGGGTCCGTTGGGCCAAAAGTACATCGGAACTGCTTTGAGCGACAATCAAAAGGTTATAGACTACGTGTACGGCGTTCGTTTCGACAACGATGGAATGATGCTCGGCAATAAACGTTTTGACGTGGACAAGGCGGATAACATAATTATCGGCAGCGTACGATATATCGGCACACCTGGTCTTTACGAGTTGATCTTCAAGAATCATCCCAATGACGACATCCACACGGAGGACGATAAGCAAACGTACGAGAGCATCCTGTTGGAGACGAGTGCTCATAAACGCAAACACAATGCGCATGCTCCATTACTGGGCAGCAGGGGATACAAGTATAGATATGTAATCGCACCGTTGATATCTATCAAATCCAGAAAGAAAAAATCTGGAAAGGGATTATCCATGCCTCGCGCGATGACGCTAACCGACAATAAGATCGACTACGTGCACTGGGACGACCCCAACGAGCTGGTGGATCGTCTCCGATTGCTCGACGCTTCGCGCCACGCTGGCAACAATGCTCACGACAACGAGATCATGTCGATCATCGAGGAACTTCGCAAAGCCGGACTTATTATAAATTAAACCATGCGTCGGTGAACCATTCAATCAGCATTGAAATGCCGATCAACAAGTTTGGCATATCGCTCGGAAGAGACGGGGCGGAACCATACCATCGATGGAGCGGATTAATGAGAAATTTCGTGCGCAATAACGCTCTGTGTCGCACCGTTACGGACTTTGACGCAAGGTTGCGGAAGATTCGCCGCGTGGCGCAACCGGAGGCTGACGATGACGTGGTTAATAAACTATACGTTGATCAATTCTTTAAAATGTTGAGCAGTCAACGAAAAGAATCAGACGAGAAGCTGACTACGTTCGAGAAGGATCTGCAAGCGTTACGGACTACGAAAAACGAGCTTCGCCATTCGACTATCGTTGAATCAGACGCGACAACGAACAACAATGGACAAACGGTTCAGCAGAAACGACTATCGAAAGGCGGCGAGTGAAGAGAGGCAACGGTTAATTGACGACGGCGACGAACGAAAACGAACGATTCGAGAACGGTTGTCGGACGGCTGTCTAGCGGTTCAAGAACGGTTGTCGGACGGTTGTCGAACGGTTCAAAAACAGCTTAAAAACGATTACGAGCGGTTTAGAAACAGCTGCGAACTACGCGGAGACAGGAAAGGCTACAAACGGTTAAAGAACGTCGACGACGACGACGACGAATGGAAATAAACGGTTAACAAACGGAAATAAACGACTCAGGAACGGCTAAAAAACGGCTAATGAGCAGTTATAAACGGCAACAAAAACATGACATCGCTAAAATCCGACGGACGTAAAAATATCGAGAAGCAACGACTCGTTGAGGAACTGCACGCTCCGGCGAGAAGAAATTTTCCCGAAGACACGTCATAGTGCGAGGGTACGATGACCTGTGGCAGGCTGACATCGTCGAGATGCGTCCGTACTCACGTTTCAACGGAGGCTACCACTACATACTTACCGTCATCGATGTATTGAGCAAGCATGCGTGGGCCGTGCCACTCAAGGGTAAAGGCGGAAGCGAAACAGCTAACGCTGTCGCTGAGATCATTCGACGCAGCGGGAGGTGCCCTAGTAACCTACACGGAAAAAGGTTTTCACCGTATGAGATCATGCAAGGCGGACCATGAAACGCGCTGCGCCCTGCCACTACGCTGGGCCGTGTCCCCCACTCTCTTCCGTCGTGCGCCCATGTCAAAACACGCTGCCGCGCAGCAACGTCTTTCCTCGTACTAAGCACGGTATTTTTCCGTGCATCGCACCGGCTTTCGCGTTGCGAACGTAGCACGTCGTATCTTGCAGCGCTGCGCGATATTTCGACTTTCGTATGGGACTGAAAATCAAATAACCGAAAGGAGGAAGGGAGGCACATAACGCCTATTTAAAACATTTTTATTTTATCATCTTTATTGTCAGTATTACATAAAATGTATAATTTACAATATGTGTCTGGCCGCAATTAACATAGTGCCATCTCTTTTAAAAAGTAAACATGGTATTCTTGATATCAAAGAATCATACCGTATAATTTTTTTTTCACTTAAAGGTACAACACTGTGAGCGAAATAATGTGAATTGAAACCAATCAGTTGAAAAGGGATATATTCAAAGAAAATATTGCTATCAACAGAATAAATTTTACTTATTTCTCCATATTCTAATCCGTCTTCTAAAATATAAGCCGCAATGATCGTTTTGCATTTATAAGTCACATCATTTACTGTGACAGAACGAAGAGCATATTTTACAGTAGAAAAAGGAAAATAATAATTAATTAAAATATCTTCAATCTGTACACCATGCGTGATATCTAAATCTTTGTAACTAGAAAACCGTACATTCATTTGACTTAACTGATACCTAATACCAATACTTTTTAATATATTTTTATGACAACAAGAAGATTGTAAAATCGATTTTAATATTCTGTGTTTCGATTCAAAGCGCATTGATGAAACCTTGATTACTGGACCGATTTTTAACATTAGTTTAGCATAATGTATCAAATTGTAAAATTTAGCTTTTAAATTGCCAAATAAATGTGCACTATTTCACGAAGTTTTTTATATAATTCCCAAACTTTATTTTCTTTTGGAACTTGGTCTCCTATTAATACTCCAAAATACCTAGTAAAAAACAAAATTTCGGTTGCAGACATTTTAAGCTTATTATTTTTCTTTACATAATCCATATTTATTTGTGGCGGAATATTTGATAATTCATAATCAAAATACTCTGTGTGTAGTTTGTAATTTAAGTAATCTATAGAAAAACAGTTATCGTCTAAAATTAATGTTAATAATATTCGAGTCATCACGTAATTGCATACTCCCTCAAACATATCGTGCATGACATCTACACTACTGTTTTCTATTACGTGAAAATCAGATAAATTATTAAAAATACATTGCTCTTTAATACCTGTTTTGCGAACATTAATATTTTCAATATCTTTTTCATACTTTTCCACAGTTCGCATTAGCGAATCGTCTTGCTCAGTTAATGTTTTAGCAATATCTGGCGTAGCGTAGCATATTCGACAAAAAACTGTTGAGGAAAATGACTCTACAAAGCCCATGATACTATTAACGCCAAGGTTATCTCCTAATATTAAATTAGTAAGGAAATATATTTTATATTTTTTTTTATTAGCAATTATTTCAATTCCATTTTCTCTTATTTCACGCAATTCTTCAATGAATTTATCAAATATCGCCTTGTTACCGTACTTTTTTCTATCTTTGGAATGAAATACGCAAAACATAATAATACTTTCAAGTTTAGAAGCGTAACTTGGTGGTAAGCAAGGAATCGTGATATATACAGCACCAACATGATTATTTCCCGCATGGGAACCTAAAGCATTGCCACATTCAACATCATCGAAATATCCAAATAGAGGTAATCCGATTCCATTTTTATCAAAATTTTTAATTTGTTGTTCCCATAGTTCACCTTGTATAAAATTTGTCAAAACAGTTTTTTCTTTTTTCAAAAAATCCATATAACATATTAATTCATCAAACAAGCCTTCTAATTCCAACAGATTTTTAAGAGAATTTTTCATAGGTAAATAAGTCAGTGTAATTTCTTTTTCATGTATACACAATTCATTTCTATTTGTTGTATTAAATGTCTCAGTTTTTACTAAATGTGTTTTCGGTTCAATGTATAAATCCAACTTTTTGTACAATACTAATCTTTTGTCTTCGGTACTATAGTTTTCAAAAGGATCACTATATTTATTAAAAGTTTCACTGATTTCTCTAGCGATTTCATCACTGATTGCTTTATACAAATTTTGTTGTAACATTTTCAACAAAAACGGGTTATAAGACGTTGAAATAAATTCTCTGACCAGAGTTATTATGGATTGAATATCAGTTTTTGTCAAACTTACATTTTTATACAACTGACAGGTTAATTTTAAAATATCTCGATTAAGATCCATTTTTAAAATTATATTAATGTTTTATACCAGAAATTTTTTATGAATTACAAAATAAAAAGAGTAAATAAATCTAATATTAATATAGACTTATAAATGCAACATGACAATAATTTGAGTATTGAAGTCATGCGTATAAAAATTTCAAAGTAACTTATTCTAAAAATGTTTTCATTATTACGTGTATTACAAAATAAAGTCAAATTTACAAAAATAAAATCTTACAAAAGTGTCTTCAAAATTACAGGTGGCTAATGTCTCGTACAGGTACAAGTTATTTCGAAATAACGTCGTTTTAAAGTAAAAATATAACTATTCTTAAAAAAAAACAAAAGATTTTATATCAAATGTTAATATGCTTGAAATATTGCCTTTAATCAATTTTAATAGATAATCCTTTGTGATAAATTATAGAAGATATAAATAATTCTACAATTTATTACGTATTTGCATATACATATGCAAAAATTATTGTTATTTAATCGTAGTTAATAAACTATTTTAAATAGTTACACAATAGTGTAACAAAAATAAAAAAAGAACTATGAAAACTCAACATAAAACTAAAACAAGCTTATTATTATCGGTTACTATCAGAACTAAGTAATTTTTTTTTACTTAATATCACATTAAAATATCACGATTTTAAACTTAAAATTCCTTTTGCTTATTAACTTATTTTGTTATTAATATAACTTAACTATAACGCACTAACTTTTAAATAAATCTGCAATCAGTTCGTTAATTTTTTGGGTTCCTAATAGTCTTCTATCTTTTTCCATTTCGAATACATGTTTTTGCAAAAAACACCACACATGTGGGCATGCAAACGGATACTCTAACTTAAGTACAAAAAATAATTTAAAAAGAAAATCTACGGCATTTATAACTAAATTAAAATCATATACAAAATCATCAACTACTACATGGTAACATTTTGAGCACTGTAATGGACCACAGCACACGATATATGCTTGACCAGAAATATAATTTTGTTCGTAATTGGACTTTACTTCTCTGACCAATGCCTGCAGCTTGTCGTGATTCTAAAAAATTTAATATTTTAATTTTTAATCATAATTTAATCGTATTACATTTATAGATCGACGGCTTGTACGAAATCTAGCAGTCTAGTTTTAGATCGAGTTTCAGATTTTTCAAAAATTATCTTCTTTCATTAGACGAAATATAGTACAATTAAAAAGAATAAATAAACAAAGTTCAATAATATGAAATATAAGGACAGTAGAACATTTCCGTAAATGTATAGTTATGAGATTAGAACTGTTTTCATTAATGACAATAAAACGTTACAAGTAACAACAATATTTTTTTACAAGACTATAAACGAGTTTCCAAACGAGTCGACGATATAGACTATTCTATTGAAAAAATTTAGCTAAGAAATTAGCTAATTTCTTAATTAATTTTTCAGTTAAAAATGCAACTGCGAATTTGACATGAGGAATGTCTCCTATTTTTTCTCCGAATTCTTCCGATTTCTTAGCGGAAAAATCAACTGATTTCTCAGCTGAATTCTTTCAGCGGGGTACACATTTCTTTCATATTATATTTTAATATTTCTAGGTACGTATTGATGAGTTTCTTGTTTGATAATATGATTTAATTTATTCTTCCTTTGTAACAATTATTAGTCGTGTAAAGTATACTAGCACATTAGGGAGAAAGTTCATACTTTTCATAACAGTACTTACGTTGATATGTCGGATAAATGAACTGAAAATATCGCCTTTGAGAGGTATCCAGTTATTGTAGACAGACTTCGACTTAATTGGATACTTGATTAAAGCTGGTATTAGAATAAATGCTAAAGTATTTTTGTAATCTAAAATTAATCATTTTTGAAAATTATTTTTTATATATATGATTTATTAGAATGAAATATATATTATTGTAAAAATATTATTAGATTTATTAGTACTAAAACAATTGCATAAATGGAAAAGTTGCATATGTTAATATATAAAAATAAAAATGTAATAATAGTAGCACTTACTGTCGTCATCTATTGTGTTGTGTTTTTCAAAAATATCATTTATATTTGTATAATCAGTGACTATAAAATTTGACTCTTTTGTGAGATTGATGGTATTGGTTTCTATATTATTCTTTGATTGAGGTTTGCATTTTCTTTTTGCAGTTTTAATAATGCTATCTGCAATCCTGGCCCAGTTATTTATTAAATTATTAGATTGCGCTGGGTAACGCTGTTCAAAGTCTGACAGAATCTAAAAAGATACAATAAAATATTTAAAAAGTTACTGTTCAAAAATGAATGTAATTAATCGACTTATAAAAAATGTGTTTAATTTAGTTCAAATTTAATCATAGTTATTTTTATTATCACGTTATTCAAATTGCATGAAAAATTCATTCATAAAATAGAATAATCTATATATAAATGGTTGAAAAGATCAATAAAAAAAGAAATACTGAAGTGCATACCAAATATGAAGCCACTTGACCTTTTAAAACCTGAAATTTTTTAATAATATTTATTCCTTTATTATTATCAAAGGAGCTTTTTTGTCTATGATAAAATGATGTAGTCCATACATGTTTCGCAGTATCAATTTTTTTTATATCGTCATTATCTATTATTTCGTACAAAATAGAAAAATCAACTATTGTGCGAGAGTTTTCTGTAATATGTATGTATATAAATAAAACATTCATTAGGATACAACATCATAAAATTACATAAGCGTTGAAAACTTAAGTATTAACACTGGAATTTAATAAAAATAGTCTTTTATTTGTTAATAGAATAATTTTTCATTAGAATTATTTTAACATAGTCTTTCGTACATAAAATTACCTTTAGGTATTAACGTGTTTTGTAATACTCTTTTTTTTGTCGGAAATATATATCCAGCGGTCCTTAATTGATCTCTTACTTTTAAATAAGCATTATACAAAAGTCCAGTCGAATTAGCTCGCACAGCCTTTTTTCATCCAGGTTTATGTTATCTTCCTCATATACGGTATAAGATGGTTCATAATATAAATCTTCCTTTTCGTTGGGAAAAAGTTCAATAATTGATTGAGATAATTCTATGAACCTTTTGCTACATATGCTACAATAAGAAATGTAAGAATGTTTCTTGTTTAATATCGTGTTATATTATTAGCATAAAGAAGTAATTACAAATCGTTAACATGTAATTTAGTACACATTCACAGCTGTGGGATACAATACTTATCATGCATTATAAAAAACATGCGAAACATAAAATGTAAAATTGAACTGATTCCTATCAGGGAATAATTTTGTTGAAATAAAAAGAATTTTTTATAAATCAAATAGATTAACAGTATTACAAATTGTTTAACATAAGCTATACATTGTAAATACAAATTAACATTAAATGAAATAGCATCTTACGCAAATTCAGGTGAAGATTTTTTAGACATAGATAATTCGTGATCAATTATGATTCGACTTAATGTTTTTCGAAAAATCGAAATATCTGAATTTTTTGCATATGCGAGAAGTATCGCATTGCCTGATATGGTTTTATCGTCATCTAGCAGTCTGTACAGGTCTTTGTTTTTTTTAACTAAAAATATGTGTATTTATTTAAAACAATACAATAATTATTTTACGAATTGACGTAAAGCAGACGCATTAGAGCTTTAATATTGACCTAATCGCATCGTTTAACGTCAATTATATGATTTAAGTCGTAAATTTGGGAGGGTCCCAATTGCCTACAAATCGATTGCCTACAGTGTCGATTGCCAACATCTCATTTGCCGACAATTCGTTTGCGCACAAAAATTATTGCCTACAAGTAGATTGCCTACAAGCACTATTGCGCACAATTAAAAAATTAAGAGACGAATGGACGTTTGCACACAAGATACTATTGCACACAAGCCGCATTGCACACATAATATTATTGCCTACAGATCGATTGCCTACAAGCACTATTGCGCACAATTAAAAAATTAAGAGAAGAATGGACGTTTGCACACAAGATACTATTGCACACAAGCCGCATTGCACACATAATATTATTGCCTACATATCGATTGCCTACAAGCTCTATTGCGCACAATTAAAAAATTAAGAGAAGAATGGACGTTTGCACACAAGATACTATTGCACACAAGCAACATTGCACACATAATATTATTGCCTACAGATCGATTGCCTACAAGCTCTATTGCGCACAAATAAAAAATTAGGAGACGAATGCACACATGACACTATTGCGCACAAGTAACATTGCACACATGAGGTCCGTTTTCTATTGCTGAACTGGCTACACTAGTTCAGAGGGCTGTACTTCTGAATGAACCGCCCTTCCGATTGAGACAGGGTTTTGCAGGTGATTTTGTCACGATATCTAGAATTATTTATCGATGTCCTATCTTCGGGTTTTTTAAATAGTTTTTTACATTTTAGCCTGACAATCGTAAACAAAGCGTGCGGCGCTCTACCTCAGATACGAGATATTTGTGCAAGCAATCCAGCCGGAAAACATGCTCCGTGTGCCGCTGGCTTTATAGCATTTTCGACTGGGTCGGGTTTCAAGCCAACTCGAGTTGAGTTATGACTATAACGTCACAAGCTCTACTTCTAGGTTCTAGGCCGCGGTCCACTTGACGCTACAAATGCTTTGAAGCATTCCTTTTCTCCTTTTTTTCAATGAAGAAAGAAGGAGAAGAAGAACGCTTCGAAGCATTTGTAGCGGCAAATGGACCGCAATGAAGAAAGAAGGAGAAGAAGAACGCTTCGAAGCATTTGTAGCGTCAAATGGACCGCAGCCCTAATTAGACGATTCCAGCATGTGACGTAATAACCCAACTCTGGTTATTTTATCTGGTACTTACGACGAGCGTTAAGCAGGGCACACTTACTTTTCGTAGAACGTAACAATAAGTTTTCGACCATTCGCGTTGCTCGATTCGGCCGTCTGTAACCGTAGAAGTAAGAATTGAGCAACGCGATTGATCGAAACCTTACTGTTACGTTTTACGAAAAGTGTGTGTGCCCTGCTTTAAGCGTCGTCTACAATGGCAGCAGAAGTATGCAGTAAGACGTAAGCAGTAAGACGTAAGCAGTAAGCTATTGACCAATCACAGTCGATTATTCTTGAATTGTAAAAATCCCATTAGTCAATAACTTACTGCTTACGTTTTACTGTATACTCCTGCTGTCATTGTAGACAACGCTTTAGAGCCACCGCACAAGACTCGTATGGTCACGTAGCGTAACGTAACGTGAGTCAACGCACATAACGCCATAACGGCCGTAACCAATACGTTTCTTGTGCGTTGCCTCACATTAAGTTACGCTACGTGACCATACGAGAGTCTTGTGCGTTGGCTCTTTACAATCGCCTACGGTGAACATTACGATACATGTAGTTCGGGCTTAAGGCCCCAGACACACACTTTTTCGTAACATAACAGTAACGCGATTGATCGAAATCCTACTGTTACGTTCTACGGAAAGTGTGTGTGGCTAGCTTAAGGGTCAAAGCACATAACATGGCGTAGCGATATACGACGGTCGTAGTCCCCGACCTGACAGATTAGGATACGCCAAAGCTTGTGCGTTAAGGCCATTGCACGTAACGAAGTTTTAGTCATAATCGTAGGGCCGTAAGAAAATAGACCAATCACACTCGATTATTCTTCGAGCTCAAGGAGAATAATCGACTGTGATTGGTCTATTTTCTTACGGCCTTACGATTATGACTAAAACTTTGTTACGTGCAATGGCCTTAAGACCCGTTCGGGCAGCGCGCGCGTTAAGGCCATTGCACGTAACAAAATTTTAGTCATAATCGTAAGGCCGTAAGAAAATAGACCAATCACAGTCAATTATTCTTCTCGCGCTTGAAGAATAATCGAGTGTGATTGGTCTATTTTCTTACGACTTTACGATTATGACTAAAACTTTTTACGTGCAATGGCCTTTAATGGCGTTTTCGATTTACTACTCGACCCGACTCGGGTCGCATCAATGGACGTGGAATACATACATAGATATGTATGTATTCCACGTCAATGATGCTAGAGTCCTGTATACATGATGCGACCCGAGTCGGTTTGAGTCGCAAATCGAAAACGCTAAAGACCCTTGCACGTTGTCAGGCAACAGGCAACAGGCAATAGGAACAGGAAATAACCAAAAATGTGTTAATTATAACCTAAAAAATTTGAATGCTATGAGTGGTTAGCAACAGGCAATAGGCACAGAAATTTCAACGTGACGGAAACTCTGTGTCTATTGCCCGTGTGTCACTGTTTATTCTACATTTATACATGATTTCTGATTTCTATTCCCTGTTTCTGTTGCCTGTTGCCTGACACTGTGCAAGGACCTTTATCGGCGCTATTGTATATTGCGTCAAGGACACATAGAAAAACTGAAGCAGTAAGACGTGAAGCAGTAAGGGCCGGGGTAAGGCTCTAGCCGGGGCACGAACATTGCCGTAGCGTCTTACGCCACCTTACGTGAGAATTGCCTTACGCCACACGTAAGCCAAACGTACGGCAACGCACATAGAAAAGTAACGTAACGCATGTAATGCCCGATCTACAATAGCTGTAGTAAGCTGTAGTAAGCCTCAAGCCGTAAGAAATTGACCAATTACAGGCGAATGTGAGGAAAATAATCGACTGTGATTGGTTAATTTCTTACGGCTTGAGGCTTACTACAGCTTACTACAGCTATTGTAGATCGGGCATAAACATATGATATGTTACGTTACGTTTTTCTATGTGCGTTGCCGTACGTTTGGCTTACGTGTGGCGTAAGGCAATTCTCACGTAAGGTGGCGTAAGACGCTACGGCAATGTAGTTCCCCGGCCCTAAGTCCCGGTCTACAATAGGTGTTTTAAGGCCCGGTCTACAATGGGTGTTGTAAGTCGTAAGTCGTAAGAATTGGCCAATCACAGTTCATTAAGGTGCCTTTTCATGCTGACGCTCGACGCTCATTTTCAGCGGCAAGAAGGTCGCATGACCACAATTGACGCCGGCGTCAATTGAAATTCATGAAAAGGAAAACAGCGTCAAAATTTCGGCGTCTTCGCGCTGCTTTGGCTTTGACGTTTAAAGCTGAGAAAATCCAGCTTTCTTTGCTTGACGCTAGCGTCAGATCGAAATCACGTGATCTCGCGATACGCTGAAACGAGCGTCCCATGAATTTGCACCTTTATTCTTCGACCGCAAGGAGAATAATGGACTGTTATTGGCCAATTCTTACGACTTACGACTTACAACACCCATTGTAGACCGGGCCTAAGCCCTAAGCTCTAAGAAATTGACCAATCACAGTCATTCTTCTTAAATTCAACTGTGATTAAACAATTTCTTAAGGCTTAGGGCTTAAAACACCTATTGTAGACTAGGACTTACCAATAATAGTACGGAAAGGCAGATGATGATTGGTTACCGTAGTTTCTATATAAAGGCCCGGGCACATATAAAAACTTAACCAGTAAGACAATAGCAGTAAACAAATCAGCCAATCACAGTCAAGAAATTAAAACAAAACGTAAGGAGTAGCGAATCCATACCGTTGATTTGCTTACTGCTTACGTCTTACTGCTTAATGCCCGATCTACAATAGCTGTAGTAAGCTGTAGTAAGCCTCAAGATGTAAGAAATTGACCAATCACATACTACGTTTACGCGAGCGTTACTTTTGTAGTAACTTACGATAATTCCTTCGCGTAAACGGGATTTTCTTTCGCGTAAACGGGATTTTGTAGTAACTTACGATAATTTATTCCGCGTAAACGAGTGATATATCGTAAGTTACTACAGAAGTAACGCTCGCGTAAACGTAGTAACAGTCGATTATTCTCCTCACATTCGCCTGTAATTGGTCAATTTCTTACGGCTTGAGGCTTACAACAGCTTACTACAGCTATTGTAGATCGGGCATAAGTGTTTCTATGTGCCCGGATCTTTAAGGCTCAGACACAATGACAAAAATAAGGAATAAGATAAGGAAATAAGAAATAAGAGAATGTCGCATCTCACTTAGTACACGTATGTACATTAAAGTGAGATGCAACATGCGTTATTCCTTATTCCTTTATCTTTTATTTTTTATTCCTCTTATTGTGACTGAGCCATTATTCTATACTTTACATCTATTGCTTGTATCACACTAGCGATTGGCGATTGCGTCTACGTTTGCGTCTCTTGACCAATCAGAACGGAAATCACGAATTGCAATCGCCAGCAGAGCTATTTTCTGATTAGTCAAGAGACGTAGACGCAAATATCAATCGCTAGTGTGATGCAGGCATAATTTACACAATGATACTTAAGGGTCGACAGGAGTAACACTACCGACCTCTGTCGGGTTGCTTAGCTGCGAGTCCGTATTTTATTTATTATAAATTTTGTAAGAGCCAAAATGGAAAATCCGGCTCTGTACCAGCTTGCGGCTGATCTTACTGATTAAAACGAGCATAACTTTAATGAGATTCGTTAATTCATTTGGCTAAAATTTGGGATAACCTTTTCTAAGCAGCTTTTTCAGGCTTGCTTAGAGCTGCAAAGCTGCTTAGGAACGGTTATCCCAAATTTTAGCCAAATGAATTAACGAATCTCATTAAACTTATGCTCGTTTTAATCAGTAAGATCAGCCGCAAGCTGGTACAAAGCCGGATTTTCCATTTTGGCTCTTAAAAAATTTATAATAAATAAAATACAGACTCGCAGCTAAGCAACCCGACAGAGGTCGGTAGTGTTACTCCTGTCGACCCTTAATCTATTTTCTTATGGCCTTACGATTATAACTAAAACTTTGTTACGTGCAATGGCCTTTAGAACCGATTTCACAGTCTCCGATTAATGTGATCCTCCGATTAAACTCACTCTGCATCTCTTTCTACCTGTCTCCCTAGAAAAAGACGAAAATTGAGTTTAATCGAAGATTGTGAAATCGGCCCTTAGGACCACTTCGACCAAGCTCTGATTAATTTAATCGTTGATTAGTCCATTGGAAATGATCAATCGCATTTACTCATTAAGCAGATTGGCAAATATGATTGGTCATTTCCAATTGACTAATCAACGATTAAGGCTGCGGTCCACTTGACGCTACAAGTGCTTCGAAGCATTCCTCTTCTCTTTTCTTTCAATGAAGAAAGAAGGAGAAGAAGAACGCTCCAAAGTATTTGTAGCATCAAGTGGACCGCAACCATAATGGCTCCTGTATGCACACGGGATGCGAAAACGCTTGCCGCGTGGCAAAAAGCGATGCGGTAGCCAATAAACTTGTCGTCCTTATGGAAAAGCGACTCGTTGATTGGTTACCGCGTCACTTCTTGTCGCGCGGCAAACGTTTCCGCGTCCCGTATGCAGGAGCCATAAGGCCCCCGCACAATGAAAAATATAAATGAAAAATATATGTCGCATATCTCACTTCAGTACACGTACATTAAAGTGAGATGCAACATGCCTTATTTCTTATTCCTTTATCTTATTCGATCCTTATTTTTCTCATCGTGTCTGAGCCCTAAGGAATCAGGAATAAAACTGGATGTACAATAAAAAACACAGGCAACAGAAACAGGGAATAGATTTTTAACTTATCGGAAAAGCCGTGTGTCAATGCTGCATTAGCTTTATTTCTAAAGTTTGATTCTTGAATTTATTCACAAGAGAAATGTATGCAAAAATTTTGCTCTTACAGAAACGTTGCAAGTTCATTGGTTAAAAGTTATGCGATAGCCATCAATCGACTTGCAACTTTTCTCTAAGAACATTTGCGCATACGTTTCTCTTACAAATGAATTCAAGAATCGAGCTCATTCCTTAGTCCTAATCGCAAATGTCTGTTCCTTATTGCTTATATTTTTCATTGTGCTCTTAGCCATCTAAAGTTAGCTGCATTCCAAGATTTCTGCAGCATGTAACGTATCTTATCGGGGCTGCGTTTCAAAATTCACTGAGTAACTATAAAATCTATAGTTACGTCACGTATATACTGCATTTTAATTAACTAAAGTGAATTTTGGAACGCAGCCCTCTGGAAATCAGAACTGCAAATTTCAGTTAGCTAGGCACACACAACTTGTTATCCCCGTGTGTACGATAAAGAGAGAATTAGAGCTCTTATACGAATAGCGCAAACTTTATCTTGTCCACTGTCATTTTTTTATAAGCTATGATCGTTTAAGAGAATAAATAAGGACAGGATACATAAGAACGAATCACAGACCGGGGCTTAGGTAAAAAAAATGGTTGCAATTAATTTTACTGTTAATATCTGAAATTATCAAAATTTATTCACAGCAGAACTACAAGGTTAATATAATATAAGTACAATACAATATAAACACAAGGTTATTAGAACTAACATATTACAGAAGTATTTTTTCGACTTACGAGCGACTCAAAAATGAATCGACAGAATCGAAGGTAGCGCGACGATAAGCGACATCCTTCGTGACGACGAAGGGCACAAAGGTCGACAGTATATGCCGAAGAAAGATATCGCGCTCGGACAATTGAGGAAATATATAACGCAAATAGGACGTCGAATAACGAATCTCTACGACGATTAAAGTATGTATTTAAAAATAATCATTAAGAATAAAATTAAGTAATAAAAGTAAGAATAAGAACTATAAGCAAAATACTAAAAGATAAAGATATTGTGACGTTGCAGTTTCGCTGCATCGTTGCAGCGCCCCGCCGCCGTCACAAGGCGCGGGTTTCGCGACCTTTTTCACGCCCGAGGACGGTTCAACGAATCGATGCGAGATCTCCAGGGGCATATTATAATTGCGTTACGACATACTGATCCTTTTTGTTTTATTTTGTATCATTTGCGTGGCGCCTCACCGAGCCGAAGACCGGAGTTTCCTGAGAGGGTGCAGAGGATCGCGGAAAACGGAGTCGACGGGAAGGATAACGGCGAGAGATCGGACGACGGCAAGCGGATCGAAGCGACTCGCGGGCCGCCGAGAGCGACGGAGCGCAGGAAACCACGCGCGCGGCGCGTGACACAGCGGCGGGCGGACCCCTAATGGCAGGGCCCCGGGACGCCGGGGCTAAATCCGCTAATCTGCCCTCCTCACACTGCTGACCGGATTCCGGGATAGGTGGCCACCATTCCCGAACCGAAAAGGAGGAATACGGAGGCAGACACGTCCCGTCCGCCACCGGGAAGAATCCCAGAAAAATTGCCGCGCGAGCGAAGGGCCGTTGAGCGCCCTGCGGAAAGCCGTAATTCACGGCCCTACGCACGAATCCGCCGCGAGCCTGCGAGCTTACCCCTCATTGGTCCGCGCTCCAACGTCGCGGGCCGCGTACGCCCGGGGTGGGGTGCGCTATCGATTCCGCCATCGAGCGAAATTTCGGGAGCATTCGTGGATCGTCCTCGCAAACCGACGCACGTCACAAGTCAAGTCGCGATATTCTGTTCGCGTTAAGTCGCACTTTGAAGCTGAGTACGACGTCCGGCTGCTCTTTTTACGACTCTTGGGACGACGGCGAGGACCCTCGGGAGAGAATCTGCCTACGGTGAGGTTGCCTCGGTAACGTTTTATGTAAAGCCACGACACCGCTCCCCGGGTCGCGCTCTCGCTCGGGAATATTCGCGATAATTAGCGTACTCGCCGACAAGGCGTAATTAGCGATCGATAGCGAGAGTGAGGGGCACCGGAATGGTCTCGTGGCCGTGGGATCGCGATCGAAATCTACGAACCTCTGGAGATCGCGGTAGGCGCGTCGATGACGACGTTCGATATCGCGAATACGCCATTTCTCGCGCCCTTCACGTTCACGACCGCGTGTCTCGTTATGCGTAGTATTTCGCCCGGTCGAATCTTAGATTCTGCACGCGATATTAATGGCGTCAGAGGGATATTCGCGTTGGTTTAATTGCGTTACTTACGATTCGCGTTCGGGCATTTAGACTATCCTCGCGATATCGGCTGCGTTGAGATATTATTCGCGGTAGGATGTGGTTCGCCTTAAGATACCATTCGCGTCGACCTAATGTTGCGTCTCGTTATTACTCGCGGTAATTCCGTAATCGTTCTCGCGTTAATTCGAGTATTTCGCGTTAGGCCGAGTGTCTCGGCGCATCATTTTTCGCGTTGGACGATTGCTGACGATCGCGGGTGTTGCGTTCGATCAGAATCACTTGCGTATTCTCAGTTTCTTGCGTTAGGATAAATCGGTCATTTCGCGTTAGTTATAGTATTGGTCGCGGTAATTCCGTATATTTTCTCGCGTTAGTTTAGTATTTCGCGTTACGTCAAGCGCCCCGGCGCCTTATTCTTCGCGTGAGGATATCCCTGGCGATATCACATGTTGCGTTCGTTCCTTCTTGCGTTGGGACACTACTCGCGTCGCGTTCGTTGCGTTAGTTTAAGATTATTCTTTGCGTTAGTTTAAGATTACTCTTTGCGTTAGTTTAAGATTATTCCCTGCGTTAGATTGAGATTATTACTTGCGTTAGAGTAAGATCCTTATGGCGACAGAATCCCTGCACGGGTTTGGGAACTTGCGTTCACGCGCTCCAAGCGTGGCGCATTATCATTTCGCGGTATTTCGCGCTATTATTTCGCGTTTATTTCCGTTATGTCGTAGTCAGTCGTAATTTGTACCGATATTCTATGTGATTTGTCCGCAAACCTTTCTACTATTATTAGCTGTGAAATTATATGATCTCGATGATTTTGTAAGTTTAGTTTTCCTCACACGTTCCCTTGCTGCGCCTTCCGCGCGTTTACTGAGTTAACGTAATTTTCCGTTTATTTCTGGCGTCCGCGTTATCATATTTTGTATTCGAAATTTGACGCCCGCGTTATCTACCACCTGCTATTTGCTTTTGTTTTGAAAGCCACATTGGCACTTACTGTTTCATCCAAAAATTTCTACAGAATAAATGTTATCTTTGATCTGTTAACCGCTTGAGTTCGTGATCTTGGTTATTTTGCGTCACCCCGCCGAATACCGCGCTGCCCTTCATCAACCCCGCCCTGCTATTAGGTCGAGCTAGCCATTCCCTCGCACACCGACTTATTTCGTTTTGCGTCTCGTTTTTGGTTTCTCGCGATTTCGCGGACGCGAATTCACGCGTCTGGCGCCCAACAAGAAAATCGTTTCGTGAAGTGTCGGAGGTGCGAGAGAATCACCGGAGAGGCCTATCATCCCGCTCTCCTTTCCCCTTTTGATCCGGCACACGTCCCGGACCGCTCCGGGAGTGAAAAAGTCGTGACAATATATATATGCCGGATTGGTAATAACTTTAATAAATATATTATGTGGTAATGACACGAATACAATCCATGTAACCCTTCCGACATAATGGACATTTATAATCAAGAAACCGTTGCTTGCAATCACTGCAAATACATAGGTGTCCGCACGGCACAAATACATGAGTGGCAGGTGTACTCCGGCACATACAACACGCACCCCGTTCGTTTGACGCGGACACCGGACCTGACGGAGCAGGATGAAAAGGTAAGTCATTTTGTTCATCGTCGAAACCAAGACCGTAATCATCTTCCGGTATATCAAAAATACGTTCATCTGTCAACACAGAAAAAGTTTATTACTAACTAAAGTAGACCAATAACAGTACTCGGCGTCCTCGGGTACAACCGAGGGGAAGCGGGGGGGACGCGCGCCCGCAGGGGGAACGCCATAAGAGATGGGCGAGGGGGGCGAGGGGGGAGCATGGGGTGGGGATGGGCGAGGGGGTGTGAAGGGCGGACAGGTGCAAGGGGAAACAGGGGGGGTGAGGGGGACAGGTGTGCGGGGGGGAATTTCCCCTGTAACTGGACAAACATTCCCCTGGAACTGGACAAAGGTGTATCGCCGTCCAATCAGATCCAGGGGGGGGGTGAGGGGGACAGGTGTGCGGGGGAATTTCCCCTGTAACCGGACAAACATTCCCCTGGAACTGGACAAAGGTGTATCGCTGACCAATCAGATCGCGGTACGAAGACTCGAGGCTGTCCAATCAGAAGCGAGTATTTTGTGGGAACACCTGTCCCTAGGCGGGGTGATGGGGAAGTTCGCACCGCAGTGTTGCCACCATGCGGTAACCTCAAAGACCGAAATTCCCTAGGCGGGTGATGGGGAATTTCGCGCCGCAGGGTTGCCACCGGGGGTGGGGGGGATCGTCGTTCCCGGACGCTCCGAGAGGGCGCTCGGATCGGCGTTATCGACCGCGTTATCGACCGCGAGCGGAAATCCGCCCCGATTCGCGCGTCATCGCGAATAATGTTATCATCGCGCGCGTTCGAACTCGTTCGAGGTCGCTCTTGTCAGTTCCTCCTTTTGTTTTTTTTGCAGGATGCGGCGAGCGGATGTCCCCTTCCCGGAAGGGTGTATCCTGTAGGTACATCCTCCGTTGAGATAACAGCGGATGTCCCCTTCCCGGAAGGGTGTATCCCGTAGGTACATCCACCGTTGAGATACCGAACGAGTATAAAATGAATTGGCGCGACGGCGTAAAGCGCATCGGAACGGGATAAGTTAATGTGGGTTTTTTTCTTCTAACGTGGTATGAGCGGCGAATACGCAGAACTTTGCAAACCGGCGTGGGTGAAAATCCAAAATGCTACATTTCCGAAACCGCTCGTGAAAATCAGCGAACCGCTCGCGAGGAATGGAGATCCGTTCGCCACGAAGTGGGATCCGCGGCGCGTCGATGTAGCGAGATATCTGATCCGTCGCGAAACCGGAATCGCCGATCTCCGATCGCATCGGAAGTTTCTCGATCGCTATATATTTCGTGAAACAAATCGGCGTCCGCGAAACCGATCTCCGATCCCAGCCCCCTTGACGCGCCCTGGGTTGTTACAGTGCACTTCCGACTCCCGCGCCGCCGACTTAATACGTATGGGTTATAGATCGTGAAACAAATCGGCGTCTGTGAAAACCATAAATGCTACATGGGGTAAAGTCACCGTTATTTTCTGACGCGGTATGCGCCGCGAGGAAGTGAAAAAACTTGAAAAAAGTGTGTGCGCGGGAATCAGCGAACCGTTTATTTTCTCCTGCAACATTATTGGAGGAGTGGGGTAAAAAGAACATATCTGTGCATTCGCGAATGAACGATCGCCGTTATCCCTCGTCCGAGGAATCGGACGGTGAACCTCACTGCTACGAGCCCATGCCCATGTTCTCGTCCGATTCGGACGACGAATCGGCGAGACTCGAAACGTCGTTATCGTCAAACGTATGCGCGTCGGTGGCGAAGGAGGACTCGCGATGGAATCTAGCGACTCATCATCTGCGAAGGGAGATCGGAGCGCGAACTGCGCGCGAGCGAGCGTGGATAGAGACGACAATGGCATATTCCGTTAGGGCGAACGATTATATGCGTTACGTACCGCTCGAGTATTATCTTTACTATCAGACGGTGGACGGAGGAGAGAAGATACGTAGGATTCACACCTACAGGTCTCGTCGTCTGTTCGATCGAGTGAAATTCGGTGTTCCCGAGGGTGAAAGGCCCTTCTGGATAGGATGCAGGAACAGTGCGACGAGTTGCTCGCCGCGGACGTCCGCGACGCGGACGGGTACCGCGCGTGGGGACGACGATGCGACGAGTGTCTCCGGCTCTTGCGGGAGAGTTGTCGAGTCAGACGATCTGGGGGGCGAGGAAACACGGGAGCCGTGAACGCTCTGGTGGCTCGAATAGCGCGATTGGAAGGTTCGAGGGAGGATCTGCGCCGACGATTCGAACGCGTCGTAGGTGCCGGTCTGGATGGTGGGGGCGGCGGTAGCAGCAGCGGTGTTAGCGGGGGATTTTCGTGGGTCGAGATCGATACGGCGTTCCAAAGTCGCGTACTCACCGGCGCTGTGACGAACTCTACGTACATCGAACCAGCGCGATTTCTCGAGGATGCGAAGGGCACCGTGCTCGAAAAAGTGCAGGATAATCTGAACAGACACGTGTGTCTGAAGGTCAATGTCATATTCAATGGGGAATTCGTAGCGGACGTTAAGACCGATGTGAAGAGTATCGCTACGCGGAACGAACAGCTCCTCCGAGGGTCCGATCTGGGCGAGTGGTACGAAAAGCACGTGCGCGACGCGATTCTAGCGGCGTTGGACGAATTTCAGGAACGCGACAGCGGATGGGCGTTGTCGCGAATACTCAACTTAACGGTGAACGTGAACAAGTGTAATCCCATGCGCGTGGGATGTTGGATGAAGATACCGCTAGGTATAAGACTTAAACAGGCGGTGGTCAACGTGCTGTCGGAGAACGACACGTGTTTCGCGCGTGCGGTGGTCGCGGCTCTGTACCTCGCCAAGCACAACGCGGAACGATGCGGCTCGTATCCCGATTACGCGACGGTGCTGAATCTCGACGGGATCAAGTTTCCCATAGATCTGAAACAGATCGGAAAGTTCGAACGTCAAAACGACGTATCGATCAACGTATTTACAACTCGGGAAGGAATCGAAAAAAAAGATAAGTTCGGACGGGGCGCCGACCGCAACGCGATCGTGCCTCTGCGGTTAACCGACGATAAGAGGGATAGACACGTAAATCTCCTGTATCTGCGCGATACGCTACGCGGTGTCAACAGGGGCCATTTCGCCTGGATAAAGAATCTGTCGCGATTGGTGAATTCGCAATTGACCGTGAAACGGTGCGCGAAGCACGTTTGCGATCGGTAAGTAAAAAAACCTGAGGAATAAGGAAACGACGCGGTGTTATTTTATGTACGCATAGTAATCGCACGCATGTTATTGTACTTCGCAGATGTCTACACTATTTCTATACGCGCGAAAAGTTGGCCGCTCACAGCGTCGACTGCGGCCGAATGAACGACTGCGCCATCGTTCTTCCGAACGAGGACGATAAGTGGCTGTCGTTCGACAATCACGACAGAAAGGAGCGACTCCCCTTCGTGGTGTACGCGGATCTGGAGTGTCTTCTCGAACAGCGGGAGAGGGAGAATGCCGAAGAAGGCGCGAGAACGAAAAGATACGCTTATCAGCGTCACGTACCGTTCAGCCTGGGCTACTATCTGTGCTGCACCTACGACGATACCGTGTCCACGTACAGATATCGTCGCGGCGACGACTGCGTTTCGTGGTTCGTGAACGAGCTTCGCGTTCTCGCAGGTCACGCAAAGAGTAAATTCTCCACCAATATATCGATGGTAGAACTTACGGAGGACGAGAAACTCGAATTTTGGCGCGCGACGCATTGTCACGTGTGTCGGAAAGCGTTCCAACCGGAGGACAAGCGCGTGCGAGATCACTGTCATCTAAACGGACGGTACAGAGGTCCGGCGCATTCTCGTTGCAATCTGAATTACAGAAACGTGTACGTGATTCCCGTGTTCTTCCACAATCTGTCGGGTTACGACGCGCACTTTATCATCGAGAAAATCGCGAACGAATTCGAGGGTGGGGTCGAACTCCTGCCGCTTACGAAGGAAAATTACATATCTTTCTCGAAGACCGTTAAGGAGACGCAAACGGATGGGGTGTGGAATCGACTCGTGAAGCTTCGATTCGTAGACTCGTACAAATTTTTAGCCGCGAGTCTCGTAACCCTGGCGTCCTATCTGGACAAGGACAAGCTGAGAATAACGCGCTCGGAGAACGCGGAATTGAGCACGGAGGATCTCGATCTGCTCACTCGCAAGGGAGTATTTCCGTACGAGTACGTCGACAGCGAGGACAAACTGCGGGAGACCGAGCTTCCGCCGCGCGAGGTCTTTTACAGCTCCCTGACCGACGAGACCGCGAGCGAGAGCGATTACGAGCACGCGACGAGGGTCTGGCGACGTTTTCGCGTGCGGGATCTCGGCGAGTACAGCGATCTGTATCTCAAGACCGACGTGCTTCTTCTGGCGGATATCTTTGAAAATTTTCGGGACACGTGTTTAGCGAGTTATGGGCTGGATCCCGCGTATTATTATACATTGCCGGGGTACACGTGGGACGCCATGTTGAGGTACACCGGCGTGCGTTTCGAGCTGCTCACCGACATCGACATGGCGATGTTCGTGGAACGCGGAATACGCGGTGGCCTCAGTCAATGTTCGCTCAGGTACGCGCGAGCCAACAACAGGCACGTACCGACGTACGACTCGTCCCAGCCCACTACGTATCTCATGTATTACGACGTGAACAATCTGTACGGTTGGGCTATGGGCAAATCACTGCCGTACGCGAATTTCCAGTGGCTCGACGACCCCGAGAATTTCGACGTGACGACCGTGCCGACGGACAGCGAGGTCGATTACATTCTGGAGGTGGATCTCGAGTATCCGCCGGAACTGCACGACGCCCACGCGGACCTGCCGCTGTGCCCGACGCGCGATAAACCGCCCGGTAAGCGGCAGGAGAAACTGCTCGCTACTCTCTACGACAAATCGCGCTACGTGACGCACTATCGAAACCTGCAGCAATGTCTGCGACTAGGTTTGCGTCTGACTCGCGTTCGTCGAGTGCTGCGATTCGCCCAGTCACCGTGGCTTCGCGGCTACATCGAGCTGAACACGACGTTCAGGACGCGCGCGAGCAACGAGTTCGAACGGAACATGTACAAACTCATGAACAATGCCGTCTTCGGCAAAACGATGGAGAACGTGCGCGCTCACGTGGACGTGCGTCTCGTGACGCGATGGGACGGGAGATACGGCGCGGAGGCGTTGATCGCTAAGCCGAACTTTCACAGTAGAAGCGTCTTCTCGGAGAATCTGGTCGCGATCGAGCTGCGGAAGCTCGAGGTAAAATTCAACAAGCCGGTCTACGTGGGTATGTGTATTCTCGAGATATCCAAGACGCGTCTCTACGAGTTTCACTACGACTACATGGCGCCGCTCTATCGCGACCGGTGTCGAATTCTTTACACGGATACCGATAGTCTGATCTATTCGCTGGAGTGCGAAGACGCGTACGAGCGTATGAGACGCGACATAGACAGGTTCGACACGAGCGATTACGCGGAGAATAACGCGCACGGTATGCCGCGCGTCAACAAGAAGGTGCCCGGTCTGATGAAGGACGAGAACAACGGCGCGATCATGACGGAGTTCGTGGGCCTCAGGGCGAAGATGTACACCTACAGGGTACTCGGACACGACGACACCAAGAGAATAAAGGGTGTTAAAAGAAACGTAGTCGCTAAGAGGATCACGTTCGAGGATTACGTGGCGTGCCTGCGGGACGCGCGCGAGCTGAGGACGCGCCAGTCGTGCATACGCTCGACGTTGCACGAGGTTTACACCGTGTCGGAGCAAAAACTAGCTCTCAGTCCGCACGACGATAAGCGATACGTGACGTTGGACAGCGAGGAAACGCTTCCGTGGGGACATTACGGAATACGGTTGTAAAAAAAGAAACAATATCATGCGCTTTCTAAAACTGTTTTATCGTAGAAAAATTAATAGTACGTAAGAAACAAACCAATGAATGTGTAAATTTTTTATTAACAATAAAATACACGTTGCGCGTATTTACAAATGTCTAATTATTTCTGTTACAATACAGACGCCTTATCTATCCAGGAATTGTGCGAACTGTCCATCCCCAGCCACTTCACGTACGCTCGATTGCCGCGCTTACGCAGGACTTTTTCCACGAGATAGACGTCGGGATTGGAGACGCGCAGCAACTCGTGTTCGTAGAATCCTCCGGCTATCGCTTCTCCGCGAACGTCTTTCAGCAGATACGTAACGGGATTGGTCCTTTGTACTTTGGCTACGCGAAATATCTCGGTGGTCCAATTGGGAGTGTAGCCCTTTTCGAAGATCGTTTTGAATTTGCTCACGCGCACCGGATCGTCGACTCGAAATCTCGCCGGCGCGGCGATCTTCGCGCGACTGTACACCGTGCGCAACAGTTTTTCGGCGACGGTGGGCGTCACGTCCGCCGGACGCATTCCGATCGTTCTGTGTCTGCGACGATTGTAATTCGACAAGAGGCGCGGCAGCGAGTCTATCCATCTGTACGATCCCTGGAGTGTGAAGAGCTTCCACATGTCGTTTTTCAACGTGCGATTGAATCTCTCCACCACCGACGCTTTCATCACCGAATACGTGGAGTAGTGATTCACCTTGCGCGCGTCGAAGATTTTGCGCGCGTCGGCGTTGTAGAATTCCTTTCCTTTGTCCGTTTGCAGATTCCTAGGGTGACGCGCGTCTTCGCGAAAGATCTTTCCGAGAGCCGTCGCGACCTCCTTTCCGCTCTTAGTCTTGAGCGGGATCGCCCAGGCGTACTTGCTCAGCACATCGATGACCGTCAGAATGTAATTGTGACCCGCGTTTTCGCGCGAATAGGGACGCATCTCGACCACGTCGGCCTGCCACAGGTCGTCGTAACCGCGCACCACGACGCGGCGGCGAGGAAAGTTTTTTCGCGCCGGCGCGTGCAATTCCTCCACGAGTCTCCGTTTTTCCACGCTCATTGCTCAAGAAGGTTCAATATACTCAGAATTTTGGCGATCTGGATTTCGTGCTTATCCACGGTATTCCTCACAGTTACGAACTGGCTTCTAAATTCTCTTATCAGATCTCTGAAGTTCTTTCTGAGATCCGCGATCGCTCCCTCGACGTAGCCCATGTTCGTCGCGTCGGTGCCGACCTCCGGCGCGGCCACGCGTCGTATCTTGCGCTCCGACGCGTCGTACGAATCTTCGCGCAAGAGAAGCGCGTCGTTTCGAAACCTCGCGATTTCGTCTCTCAAACCCTGGTTCGCGTTTGTCACGATGACGCCCGTGAACTCTCGATCGACGGTGTTCTTCTTCTCGATCTCTTCGATCACGGCGCTCTTGAACCGTTCGATCGCGTCCTCCACGTAACTCCTGTTCGTCGCGTCGGTGTCGAACTCCGGCGCGGCCACGCGTCGTATCTTGCGCTCCGACGCGTCGTAGGAATCCTCGTTCAAACGGAGCGCGTCGTTCTTCAGCGTCGCGATTCCGCCTCTCAATTCTTCCGTCGCGTCGTTCTTCTTGATCTCTTCGATCACGACGCTCTTGAGTCGCCCGATCGCGCCCTCTACGTAGCTCTTGTTCGTCGCGTCGGTGTCGACCTCCGGCGCGGCTACCCCTCGTATCTTGCGCTCCCTCGCGTGGTAAGAGCCCTGACTCAAGCGGAGCGCGTCGTTCCTTAGCGTCGCGTCGTTCTTCTTGATCTCTTCGATCACGACGCTCTTGAGCCGCCCGATCGCGCCCTCTACGTAGCTCTTGTTCGTCGCGTCGGTGCCGACCTCCGGCGCGGCTACCCGCCGTATCTTGCGATCCCGCGCGTCGTAAGAGTTTCGATTCGAGAGAAGCGCGTCGTTCCTCACCGCCGCTATTTCGCCTGTCAATTCTTCGGTCGCGCCTCTCTTCGATCGTCCGATCGCGTCCTCGACGTAGCTCTTGTTCGTCGCGTCGGTGTCGATCTCCGGCGCGGCTACCCGCCGTATCTTGCGCTCCCTCGCGTCGTAGGAACCCTCGCTCATAAAGAGCGCGTTGTTGCGCGTGCAGTTACGCAGGGATTCGATCGAGGAGCGTAATCTCACCGTGGACGCACCGTCGATTCCGTCCCCGTTGCTCCGATTTGTCAGAGACATGCCGAATTTGTTCACGGACATCGCGCGCGCGCGGGGGAGGCGCTGGAGAGCGCGCGATACGTACTGCCGTCGCGATCGACGCGACCGATCAATTTACGACGAAACCGGCTTCGCGAAGTTCCTCGATTATCGACAGAATTTCGTTGTCGTGAGCGTTGTTGCCGGCCCGACAAGAAGCGTCTAGCAGTCGAAGTCGATCGACCAGCTCGTTGGGATCGTCCCAGTGAACGTAATCGATCGCGTTGTCGGTCAGTCGCATGGCCGACGGTAGTCCGGCGCCCTTCGTAGTCCCAACTGTGTGAGACGGGTGTACGAGCGGCGCTATTATTTTTGTGTACTTGTGTCCCCTGTTACCCTTAACAGGCATGCCGGCGCTGCGACCGCGTTTGTGAGCGCTGGTGGCGAAAAGTATACTCCTGTACGTTCGTTTGTCCTTCTCCGTGTAGACGCGAGCGTTGGGAATTCGCATGAAGATCAACTCGTACAGACCGCGCGTGCCCTTGTACCGTACACCGTCGATGATCACGGAGTCATCCGGGGCCACGTCAAATCGCTTGTTACCCAGCATCGTGCCGTGCTCGCCGAGATACACTCCGTAGACGTGGTCGATCTCCTTTTTACTGTCGCCGCTCAGAAGAGCGCCCACGTACTCCCGCCCTAACGGTCCTAGTTGGCTATTCAGAGCGTCGCGACCTTCCACCGTGCTCAAAGACTCCCTGACGGACGTCTCTAGCGCGGGGGGTGGAGTCGTAGTCTCCGAGACGATCTCGTGTTCTCTGGGTAAAAACCGGACCGAATCGGCGTAGATCGGCGTGGAGCTCGCGATAGTCGTCGCGGGAGCCGAACTCAACCGTGCTGGACGCGACTCTCCTTTTTTTCCCGCGGTCGTCGTTGTCCTTATTGGCGTGAATACGTCGTCGTCCTCCCCGTAATCGCGCTCCAGGTCAGCGCCTGCATCGTCGTCGTCGTCGTCGCCGTAGTCACTATCCTTCTTCGCTCTCTTCGTCGTTTTCATCTTTCTCGCGAGCGTAAAGCTGCCGTCGTCGTCGTCGTCGTCGTCGTCAATCCTCCCCGGTCCTTTACCCCTGCGGTCCGCGTCATCGGCGAGCCGTTTCAGAGGTTTGACGATGGGCTCGTACCTCTTTTCCAGAGCGATCTCGCTCTCCATTTTTCCGACCCTGAGAGCGGCGTACTTCCTGCGAATCGAGGCGCGCGTTTTGGCTATCTCTCGCGCGGTCCTCTCTTCCGCGATCGCGCTCATACTCGCGTCGTTCGGCGAAGCGCACTGATCGGCTCTACAGCACGGCGAAGTCGTGGAACCCCCGTCTGTACCGTCCGCCTCGCAACGCGCTGTCCTTGTCTATTACGGCGAAACCGTAGGTGCGTCGCCAACACTCGCGACAGAAGGCGCGAAACTCGTCGTACGACATGTCGATGTTCACGTGATCGTCGTACACGTGCCGCAGATTGGTGCCGTCCTGCCTGAACAGGATCAACAGATTTGCGTTATCGCGCACGAGATGTTTCGGTATTTTGGCGTACGTCTGACAGAGATAGAAGCAATCGATATTCGAATGTCGACCCATAGAAAAGTACTCCCTCATTCTGTCCTGCTTGTCGCAGGCCACGTCGTCGAAGACGAAGACCGAGTCGGGAAGCGCCTCGTCGGGTGGAACGACGTCGCGATTGTCGGAGAACGCGCGATAGCTGATCTCCTCCATAGGCTCGAACAATCGTTCGAGATATCGATACTTCGGTTGTTGCAGAGATTTCGAGTACACGTATACATTCTCGAAACGAAGACCGTGCGCTTGTTCCAGCAGACTCACCAGAACGTTCGTCTTACCGCAGTTAGAGGGACCGCAGATGATGCAACGTACGACGTTCGGCAAGAGAGGACCGTGTCTGCGCGATTCTCCGTTTCCTCCCTCGGTCGCGCCCGAGCCTGCCTGCGTTTTGCGATCCACATTCGAGACTCCTATCGTCACCGACTGTCGCACGAATCGCATTGCGCCCTCTCTCTTTCGCTCTCTCTCTCGGTCTTTTCCGCAAGCGCGCGCTCGTTCGCGCGACGAACGCGCCCGAGCGACGGGGCGGGGAGGGCAGCACGGACGTCGTTTCGTTTCGTCGCGCCTGCGCAGACGCTTCGCGCGCAAGTATAAGTAGCGCGAGCGCGTCGTCGTATCCGTAGAAATTCGATCTCAAAAGCAACGAATCGTTCGCGCGCGCGTCGGTGATCGAGATGTTTCCCATCCTACTGACGGACAAGCGCGATATTCTCGATCTAACGGCCGAGGAGCTGGAATTCGTTCCGAAGATCGTTCTGTTGCGTAAATTTGAGAAATACGTGCAACTGCTGTGGGACCGTTTGCCCGAACATATAAAAGCGGATCCCGAGGTGCAGAGATATCGCTCGTGTATGGAACATTACAATCGTCCGTGGCAGCGAACGCACATAGACGGTCCACCGCCGCTCGTCAAGGACTGCTACGAGTGCAACCGCGCGCTCGCTCTGAACGGTGAGTCGTCGAAACCGTTCCGTTCGAATTGAGAAGAAGAAAAAACCCTCCCGCAACCGCGACCGAATGCGCGGCGCCGGTCTACTCGATCGCGCGATAAACGCTCTTCCCTTCGAGCTGCATATACCCGGCTATCAGTTTTGCGGACCCGGTACGCGTCTAGCGAAGAGACTAGCGCGCGGGGACAAAGGCATCAATCCGTTGGACGCGGCGTGTCGCGAGCACGACATAGCGTACTCGCGAAGCGGCGAGCTCGCCGAACGACACGTCGCCGATCGACTGCTCGCCGAGAGGGCGCGCGAGCGCGTCACCGCGAAGGACTCGGCGGTCAGTGAGAGACTCGCCGCGGCGGCCGTATGGGCGGCTATGAAAGCGAAGACGAAACTGGGCATGGGTATGGAAAGGAAAAAAGGAAGAAAGAGGAAAGGAACGGGGAGAAACGCGAAGACGAGGAGGAAGAGGCGGAGGATACTTCCGACGGCGAAACGCGGCGGCTTCTTGCTTTTTCTACCGATGTTGGGTGCGCTCGGTTCCTTGATCGGTGGCGCGGCCGGCGTGGCCAAGGCGGTGAGCGCCGGCAAAGCGGCGCGACGGGAACTCGAGGAACTGCAGCGACACAATCGCGCGATGGAGTACGGATCGGCGCGTCGCCTACGCATACCGCTCTTCCGTGGGGTGTTCATGCGCGACGCTCTGCCGACGAGGGTGCGACACGCGGAGTGCGGCATCGTGAATCTCGACGACGCGGCGGGTCCGGGCACGCATTGGGTCGCTTACGCGAAGAAAGGGAACGCGGCGATCTACTTCGACGCGTTCGGAAATCTCCGTCCGCCGAGGGATCTCGCGCGATATCTCGGCGGTGGCGGCGAGAGCGCGATCGTGACGTACAATCGTCGCGCGTTCCAGACGTTCGAGCAGAGAATCTGCGGACAGCTGTGCCTGCGATTTTTTCGCGAGATCGATTGGGGGAGCGGTGGCGAACGATCGACGTTCTCCCGCGATGTCGCTGACGCTCACGTTAACCGGAACCAGCAGCGTTCTCACGGCGAGTCACTTTCCCGCTTTGGATCTGAGCGACGGCGAGTACGAGCTGGGTTTGGCGACTTTTGAGACGTACAATTCGATACCGAACGTTACGCCGGCGAACAATCGATTCTACTTCGGCGAGGACGACCGGAAGATCGTCGTTCCGGAAGGGTCGTACGAGCTGCGAGCTGTGAGCAGATATTTGCGCGCCGCTCTTCTTCATCGCGAACGTCGCGCCCGCGAGAGAGAGAAAGAGAAAGAGAAGAGAGAACAACTGCAGGCCGATGGCGCTGGACGGGTAAAAGAAAATAAACGAACGGAGAAGGACGACGACGACGATAACGACGACGCTTATCGCATATACGGGGACGAAGACGACGACGACGACGACGGTTATGGCATATACGGGGACAACGACGGCAAGAACGACGACGATGACGGCGGCGATAGAACGGTACTCGCTCTTCGCGCCAACGAGAATACCATGAGGAGCGAGATAAAGTGCGCCTACAGAGTGAATTTTACAAAACCGAACAACATCGGTTCTCTTTTGGGTTTCTCGCGCGATCGTATCCTAAAACCGAACAAATGGTACGTTTCCGACGGCCCCGTTGACGTCATGAGCGTGAACATAATTCGCATCGAATGCAGCATCACCACGGGAGCGTACAGCAACGGACGCTCGGTGCACGCGATACACGATTTCGCGCCAAAAGTTCCACCGGGATATAAACTGTCGGAGACTCCGGCGCAGATCATTTACCTCCCGATCGTCGCGCGAAACGTCACCGATATCACGGTGCGAATCGTGGATCAGAACGATCGATTGATCGACTTTCGCGGCGAGGAGATAACGATTAGACTGCACGTACGTCGTCGCCGCAGTTAGTGTGTGTGTGTGTGTGCGCGCGTATCTCCGCGACCTGAAGAGAGAGAGCGAGAGGGATGCTCGTTCTGAACGGATCGAGCGCGGATTGTACGAACGAGCGAGCTAGCCCGTTCTACGACGTAATCGAAAGCGTAAGGAAGAGAAGAGGTGGCGGTGGTGGTGGTCGAGGAGGAAAGAGAGCCGTTCTCAGCAACGCCAACGTTAGGTTCCTACGATCGCTGGGTCTCGCCGTGAGAAACGCGTCGTTTCTACTTCGAAAGGAAAGACCATGGCCGACATCCTGAGTATCGGCGGTGAGCCGATCTTCGACGAGCGCATCGTCGGAATCGAGACTCACACGTATAACCCGTACGTGAACACGACGTTCGGGCACAACGACGAGATACGAATACCCATACAGCAACAGGATCTGTATACGCTGCCGTGCGACAGTTTTCTGTACGTCGAGGGACGACTCTATGACGACGGCGCGAGCGCGACGACGTCGGAAGCGACGGATGCTCAAAGGCAATACGCGAAATTGGTCAACAACTGCGTAGCGTTTATGTTCGACGAGATTCGATACGAACTCGACGGCGTGGAGATCGACCGGTGTAGAAACGTCGGCATAACCAGCACGATAAAGAACTACGCGTCGCTGACCGCCGAACGAGCCAGGAGACTGCAGAACGCCGGATGGAGTTATCCGACGAACGAATCGAATCTGAACGACGCGTCCCATCAATTCAACTTTTGCGTACCTTTGAATATTCTTTTGGGTTTCTGCGAGGACTACAGACGCGTGGTGATAAACGCGCGACACGAACTTATCCTGATACGCGCTCGGAACGACGTCAACTGCGTCGTAGATCCGAAAAAAACCGTGCCGAGAGATCCCACCAAGGATCCTAAATTTACGCTACTGAAGGTGCAATGGCGTATGCCGCACGTGGCGTTAAACGACGTCACTAAATTGTCGCTTTTGCGAACGTTGGAGAGCGGACGATTTCTGAGCGTGGGCTTTCGCTCTTGGGACCTGTACGAATTTCCTCTGCTGCAGAGCACGACCAAGCATTCGTGGGCCGTGAAAGCCGCGCCGCAGTTGGAGAAGCCGCGATACGTCATATTCGCGCTGCAGACCGGACGGCGAAACGAATTCACGGAGGACTCCTCGAGGTTCGATCATTGCGCGCTCGCCAACGTGAAATTGTATCTCAACTCGGAATTCTATCCCTACGACGACGTGAACGCGGATTTCGAAAGCGACAAGTTCGCCGTGCTGTACGAGATGTACGCGAAATTTCGAGGAGCGTACTACGGGGACAGTCGCGACGACGCGCTCTTTTCCCCGCGCGACTTCGCGCGAGTAGCGCCGCTCGTGGTGATCGATTGTTCCCGCCAGAACGAAGCGGTGAAGAGCGCCACCGTGGACGTGCGCATCGAATTCGAATGCAAGGAAAACGTTCCGCCGAAGACCACCGCCTTTTGTCTCATCGTTCACGATCGCGTCATCGAGTACGGTCCGCTGACCAATGTGGTGCGCAAAATCATCTAGCGGAAATGGCGATTGTAGGATACCACACCCCGGAAACGGGAGATATATATAAAGACGGGGATCCTTCGATCGTTCCTCAGATCCCGTTAAGAACGAGAAGTTTGAGCGTGAATTGTTCGACGCGCACCGACTCGATGGCCGCAGCGGCAACGACGATCTTCGTCGACCTGCAGGGATTCGTGGTGAGCGACAGATTCGTCGCGAAGGAGGTGGCCGTGCTCCGAAGCGAGACGCGCGAACTCGCGCATCACGTGTTTCGCGCGCCGATGAAGTGGGACTTGCTCACGAACGCCGAAAAAGCAAGGGCCAACTGGCTGATGGCGAACCATCACGGCCTCCGTTGGAAAGACGGGGACGTGGACTATCGCCTGGCCAGGTCGATTATTCGACGCGCGGTGTGCGACGACCTGGGCGAGGGAGAAGAGACGCCCGGCGCGCGAATATACGTGAAAGGCCTCGAGAAGAAGAGGTGGCTGGAGGAGATTCTCGGCGACGTCGACGCGACGATCGAGACCATCGACGCCGAGTACGACGACATCGATCGGCTGGAGTTTCTTCGCGCCGATCGCACGTTTCGCTGCGGACGCCATCAACGGTGCTGCGCGATGGAGAACGTGATAAAGTTGCGCGACTGGTGGAACGAGCGACGCGAGTGTCTCTCCAGCATCGACTCCACGGATCAAATATAAATGTGTATCCATCCATCTATATATGTATATATTGTAATCATTAACAAAAAGATCTATCTATATTTTATTCAATAAAAATATCTATCTATCTGTATTTTATTCAATAAAAAACTGATGTAAAATCAACGAGGAAAGTTATTCATTATTCGCATACCTACACCATACGTATAATCGTACTCGATAACGCCGAGCGCGATAGCGTCGAGCGCGCGAGCGACGAGCGTGATGCGTAAGCGAACGAGAGCGTCGAACTCCGAAGAAGAAGAACGGCAAAGATAACGCCGAGCGCGCGAAACTGTCAATGAGCGCGGAGTCGGGAGCGTCGAGCGGAAGCGCGATATCGGCGGCGGGAGCGTCTAATCTCGTTGCTGTTCACACGTATTTATCTTTATTTAATATTATATTCATCCAATATTATATTTATTCTTGTATATTATATACTACTTATTTACTACTTTATACTTATTGCTTCCTCATAGAGGAGGTTTTGTTTTCGTAAATTCGTATATAAATCTTTGATTGCGGTATAAAGTTTGCTCTATTCAACCGAATTAAAAAGAAATATAAAATAGGAGTAGAAGAAACCAAAGAAAGGATATTTGACATATGGTGTTGTAACATAATCTTTCATAAATGACATTAAAATCTTTATTGTTTGATATAATTATATACATAACAATATAATTTTATCCACTTTATTATGAAGAGAGCTAACCCCTTTATATTATATTATGTTATATTATTATATTATAGTATATTATGTTATATTATATTATGTTATATTATATTATATTATGTTATATTATATTATAGTATATTATGTTTTCTATTATGTTATATTATATACTACTTATTTACTATTTTTTATTTTTTTACATATTATATCTTGTTAGAAACGGAGGGCCAGCCCTCGACGACGTCGTCCTCGAAGTCGACGTCAATCAAGTTGATATCAATATTGCCGCGACCGCTCTCATCCTCCTCGTCGTCGTCGTCGTCGTCGTTGTTGTTGTCTTCGTTGTCGTTGTCAGCGTTGCCGCCGCAGCACGTATCGGGACGCTTCGCCGATGAATCGAGTCGCGCCGCGTCCCGATACATGCTGCGAATCCTCACAGCGTACAAACGCATGTGGTTCCTGGATTTTTTTAACACCGCTCCGATGAGTCCTCTTCACAAAAAATACATATTATTAATAATTATATATAAATGAATATATAAGTGAATTTATAAATAAATATATAACTGAATATATAAGTGAATTTATAAATAAATAAATATATAACAATATAATTTTACATTTGCATACTCACATTCGATCGAACATCCCTGCGTCCTCGTCGACGCGGATCGTGACTTGCAGACAGGGCGGCGCTCCATCGACGATATTTCTAAGGCGATGCTGCAGCTGCAGCACCGCCTCGTGTAAGTCGTCCGTAGCCCTAGCTACGGACGTTGCCTGGATTTGCGCCAATTCGCACACTCCTTTCAGTTTGGATATTTTGTCCATTACGTGTTCTTAGGAATAATTCACGTCACTAGCTCGAAAAACTGTAAACGAACTACACCCGAGTCTAGCCTCGAGTCCTTATATATATCGAGGATGCGCAATCGAAGAAGGATGCGGAATCAAAGAAGGGATGTGCAATCATAAAGGATATTGCGTGTGTAATTAAAACTATGTAAAAAATTGACCTTTTGCACACAGGAAGAGATGCATTTTTCTAATCAAACCGACTCATCCGCCGGAATCGTCGACGCATTTCTTCCACCCCGAGACCCCCGCCGCCACCTGTCCGCGCTATCGGTAGCGAGCATGCCCATGTAAGTCGCTCGTATCGCGACGCATCGTCATCGTCCATACAAAAGCAGGATATTGTGCAATAAAAAAAAACTATTTTTAGAAACTTTGCACAGAGGAAAAAATGCAATTTTTTTTATCAAAACGGACTGATCCGCCGGAATCGACGCATTTTCCACCGCGATACCCCGCCGCCACCTGTCCGCGCTATCGGCAACGAGCGTCACCGCGTGAGCCGCGCGTCGCGATCGCGCTCATATCGCGAAACGCCGTTATCGCAGTTCCGCCGTTTCTCTCGCTCTCTCTCGCCCTCGACGATGTGGCTCTCGCGCGTAATCGCGTTAACCGTGTGTTTTATCGCCGCGAGGTGCGTCAATCCCACGGATGAGAATTACGCACATACGATCGATTACCTGCGGAAATACGGATATCTGACCGAAGATGTGGACGCGTTTCCGGCTCAGAGACGAAACGACGTTCTTCGTAACGCCATCGAGGAATTTCAACGATACTACGGTCTGCCCGGCGATGGAACGCTCGACGACGAAACGCTGCAATTTATGCGTAAACCGCGATGTGGTTTCCAAGATATCCTGAAGCACGGAACGGCGGCGAGTCTATCCAAATGGCCGAGGACTCACCTGACGTGGGATTTTTACGTAGCCGCCAAAGAGGAGCTGAATACCGCGCGGGCCGCGTTCGACCTGTGGTCGCAACATTCGGCGTTGACGTTCGAACGCTCCGAAACGAATCCTGACATTATAATATCTTGGCGAACCCGACGTCACGGTAACACGAATATCAACGTAAACGGCCCAAATTGCTCGGCCAAATTCGACGGTCCCGGTAACGTGCTGGCCCACGCGTATCTCCCGACGAACGAAGCGGGATTCGTCTCCGAGGTGCACGTCGACGGTGACGAGCCGTGGCATATTCACGTCGGTAAAAGTTCCCCGAATACGTTTTCCCTGCATTTCACGCTGACGCACGAGATCGGTCACTCTCTCGGATTGGGGCACAATGAGCGCAAGACCTCGGTGATGTTCGCGTACTCGCCCGACAAGCAGTATCCGGTTAAGCTCGACAGATTCGACATTCTCGACATTCAACGTTTGTACGGTGAAAAACGGACGAACGCGCCCTCACAGACGCCGCCGCCGCCGCCGCCGCCGGCCGCCGCCGCCGCCGCCGCCACCGCGGTCACGGCCGCCGCAACCATCGCCGGACCTGTGCGCCCTTGGTCGCGTAAACGCGATATTGATTTGGAAAATCGAATGTACATCTCGTACGGGCGTTACGTTTGGTCGATCGATCTGGACGGCAGGACGTACAATGGACCGTTAGCCCTGTCGAATCACATGAGCTTTCTTCACGACAATTACACGCGCATAGCTGCCGCCTATCAATCTCCGTCCGGTGATCTCATGGTGTTCGTAGATAATTTGGTATACATGGTTCAATATCCGGAATTTTCTCTGAGGCCAAATTGGCCGAAGACCTTGCGAGAACTCGGATTTCCCGCAGATGCGAAACTCAACGGAGCGGTAAACACCCATAGAGGCCGTTCCTTCGTGATGTACAACGGTAACTCGGTGGGCGAGATAGACGAATGTACGAAGAAAGTCGTCAGACGTACGCCTCTCGAGGCGACGTTTCCCGGAATACCGACCGGCGTGACGTCGATCTTCCGATACGTCGACGGCAATCTGTACTTCACCACTCGGACGCAGTTCTACAGATTCAACGAATTTACGAAAATCGTCACGGCCGCCGGTAAATTCGATCTACGAATGCTGAATATCGTCTGCCCTAAGACCGAACTGTTGCAACAGTTGCGCGATCTTCTCGATCGAATCGTACGCGTCGGCGATTTAACGTCACCGGCGAGCGTTTCGGACGACGACGACGACGACGACGGCGGCGGTGTTCAGCTTTACGATCGCCGTGTCCGCCGAAGGAAGTAGAGGACTGCGCAAATCCCCACACCACACCGCACATCGCGCGATATAAGTGAGAACTTTTCTACTTATACCGATGTGTTCCCGCCAAAGCATCAGTATCGCATCGTCAGCTGAATACGACGCGTCGAAACAGAAATCAGAAACGAACGATACTGCAACGCGCGTGCGAAATGTTCTCGACGTTGGCCGATCGACCCGCGCTGAGGGATCTTTCCCCTCGCGAGACGGATTCGGAGGTGAACGACAACGGCAAAAGACGAAGGATCGACTCGACGGACGATCATCATCAGCATCATCATCATCGGGAGTCGCGTTCCAGCTCTCACCCCTCCAACGACGTTCGCAACCCCGTCGTCGCGCCTGCGGTGCGCATCCTGGCGACCCGTTATCCGCTGACGACGACTGGCTACAAATACTTAGCCATCGGTGTCACGGTTAAGTCACCGTGGTACGGTATACCCGCACCTTCGTACGTGGATATCGCCCTGGGAGATAAGCAAGGCAAGGAGATCTCTCTGACGCTCGATATGTGGAAAGGACTACTCGAGCGCAAACACGACATATTGGCGTGTCTGCGATCCAACCTCGTCGATGGAACCCGTCCCCCCTCGCCGATATCGATCGGAGATCTGACGCTGCGATTCGGATTGATCAACAACCTGTCGATCTTGCGTATGGAACTACCCAACGCGGCTCGTCTGGCAATGTCGCTCCCCACCCTGCTCTCGCTGTACGATTTCCAATTTTGCGTCGATCGCATCGTCTCGGCGCTAAGCGCGGTCATCGAGGAAGTCGACGCGAAGTATTCGCGCTATTAGGAGATAGCCGCCAACGCGATTAAGACGGGAACTTCGGCCAAGACTGCGATACTGAAAAGCGAGTTTTTCGATCCTAACAAGATCGTCGACTGTGAGATTACCGCGCTTTGTTTCAAATCCTGAACGTCACGACACACGTTTACATATTTATATATATATATATTTATACACACAGAAACAATGTAAACGAGTATCGACGTATGTAAATACATATTTTATTTTTCAAAATAAAAAACTACCGCTCGTACGCGGATATCTCATATATGTGTTCTCTCTCTTTCTTTTCCGTATCTATCTCGATACGATCCCGCGCTCCCTAGGTCCCCCGACTCCGCTTACTCCACGATCGCCGCGATTGCGTCATCTACGATGCGTAGGGAAGGATCGAAACAACTTTCGACCCGAGACGAACAAGAACAAAGAACGGTTATCGGGACCCGTGAAAAGAACGGCCTTGAACACGTTCAAACGTGTTTTCGCGCGCTCACCAATCCCACCGCGCGGGGACGTCGAGAAGAGCGACCTTGAACAAGTTGCAACGAGTTTGGACGCGTTCGAACGCGCGCGATGATAACATTATTCGCGATGACGCGCGAATCGGGGCGGATTTCCGCTCGCGGTCGATAACGCGGTCGATAACGCCGATCCGAGCGCCCTCTCGGAGCGTCCGGGAACGACGATCCCCCCCACCCCCGGTGGCAACCCTGCGGCGCGAAATTCCCCATCACCCGCCTAGGGAATTTCGGTCTTTGAGGTTACCGCATGGTGGCAACACTGCGGTGCGAACTTCCCCATCACCCCGCCTAGGGACAGGTGTTCCCACAAAATACTCGCTTCTGATTCGACAGCCTCGAGTCTTCGTACCGCGATCTGATTGGTCAGCGATACACCTTTGTCCAGTTCCAGGGGAATGTTTGTCCGGTTACAAGGGAAATTCCCCCGCACACCTGTCCCCCTCACCCCCCCTGGATCTGATTGGACGGCGATACACCTTTGTCCAGTTCCAGGGGAATGTTTGTCTAGTTACAGGGGAAATTCCCCCCCGCACACCTGTCCCCCTCACCCCCCCTGTTTCCCCATGCACCTGTCCGCCCTTCACCCCCCCTCGCCCATCCCCACCCCATGCTCCCCCCTCGCCCCCCTCGCCCATCTCTTATGGCGTTCCCCCCGCGGGCGCGCGTCCCCCCCGCTTCCCCTCGGTTGTACCCGAGGGCGCCGAGTACTGTTATTGGTCTACTAACTAATAATAATATTAATGAAATATGAGTCAAAATGTAAATACGCACATACCTTCGTTATTTATTACAATGCCATTTCTCTCACTCTCAGACAGAATAGAGTCCATTTTTGCGATCAGTTCGCGTGCTCTTGTGAGCAGCATGTCGTCCGATCTTCTACTTTCTTCAATGCTTGCAGTTTCTGAAATAATGATAAATCACAATCAATACACACTAGGCTAGAAAAATAATATCGTATTCTATTGCAATAGAAGATCTATAGACTGTTTACACGGCGGCTTTTAATGCAGTTCAGTAACTACCGTATACTATCGGATACAAAACTTTTTTTCTTTTGATTACAACGATTATCTAAATATGAACCTATTTTGATACTCGAAACATTTGAAACAAGCTTTGATATATATAGTACATAATAATTAACAATAATGAATAATAAGAAATATGAAAAAAAACATACAGTGTTAATAACATGTATACATACTGCGCGTCAATGATTCCTTTCTTGAGGTAAGGGGGGAACATAAAAATTCTTGTGACTTTAATAGAAGTACCTAACCAATAGCGT